>NW_027325756.1:0-150917 GCF_048418805.1 Vulpes vulpes
TTCCTGTCTGTCCCTTGGCCGCCAACGCCCCCTCGACCAACGCGGCGGCGGCGGCGGCGGCGGCGGCGGCGCCCCCCTCCGGGCGACCCGTGGCATGGCCCCCGCCCCGCCGGAAGCACCGCAGGGCGCCGCGGAGCACCGAGGGCGCCGGCTGCACGGGCAGGAGGCCACACACATGCACCACCTCCTCTTCCTCTCAAGCCCTTCACCCTCGCAGCCCGCCCTTCAAGCACACCCACCCACGTCCTAGCCGGCCGCGCGTCCCAGGGCGCCGCGGGGGCCCGAAGGCGGCCGACGGAGGGGACGGGGCGACAGCAGGAACCTCGGGGCCGGGGCGGGGAGGGGGCGGTCGCTGGGGGGAGCCGGGCGGGGGCTGGATCCCGTCTCCGCAGGCCTGCGAGCCCCTCCGGGGGGCCGGGGCGGGGCTTTGGGGGCCGGGGCCGGGGCCGGGGCCCTCCTCGCCCCGCCCCAATCTCCGCCCCCAGGCCCGCCCCCAGCCCCTAGCAATTCCCTGGCACCGCCCCCAGCCTCCAAGCCACCCAGCCACCCGCAACCCCCCCCACCTTCGGCCCGGGCCCGCCTGCACCTTCTCTCCGAAGGACATGCCCTGCCTCCCCCGCGGACCACCGTCCCTTCGGCCCTCAGCCACGACGTCCACGCTCCGCGGGCCCGGGACACCAGATGGCCCGACCGCCCGGGGCCTCAGGCCCCGTTGGCACCGGGCTGCGCGCTCCGCGGCCCCGCAACAGCCAAGGCCACAGCGACGCGGGGGCGGCCGGCACCCATGCCGAAAAGGGCCGCGCGCAACACAGCAAGAGACACAAGAGAGACTCGCTCCGCGCCTGGGCGTGGGCGCCGCGCACGCAACACAGGCACACGGTCCCGCGGCGGTTCGGCTGATGGGCAGGAATGGGGGCAGAACGGCATCCCTGACACCGTGGCTGCAGGGCCCGCGGCTGCCAGGGCTCCTAAGGCAGCTCCAGGGCCTGCGCCCCTCCGGCGGGGTGGCTGCCTCGCCCCCACAGGCCTTGTGGCCCAGCTCCGAGTGCCCGTGTCCCTCCGTCTGTGTGTGTGTGTGTGTGTGTCTGTCTGTCTGTCGTGGGCACCTGTGTCTGTGTCCCTGCCTGTCCGAGGATGGGGTCCGGCGGCGCGGGCGGCCCCGGCTTGGCTTTGAGCCAGGCCGGCTGAAGAACAGGAGAGGCCAGGGGTCGTCCGGAGCCGGCCGGCGCCGGCCCGCGGCACCCCCCCAGCCAGTGAGCGGTCCGAGGTGGGGCGGCGTGCCATCCGGGGAGCCGAGCGGCGGCGACGCGCCCGCCAGGCCGGGGACGGGAGCGCGCCCGGGCTCCGGCGACAGCCTCCGCTCCGGGGTGCGGGAGGCGTCTTGGCCCCCACCCCCCCCGCCCGGCCCGGGGCAGGCGCCCTCCGCCACCCCGGGCGCGGCGCGGGAGGCGGTCAGTCAATCAATCAGTCGGGCCGGCAGGCGAGCATGCAGGCGGGCTGGCGCGATCGGGCGGGCGGAGGGCTGAGGAGCGGCGGGCGCCTGGCCCGGAGAGGCGCAGAGCAGGCTCTTGGGGCGCCCAGCGGCAGCCGCGGACGTCTACGGCCATACCACCCTGAACGCGCCCGATCTCGTCTGATCTCGGAAGCTAAGCAGGGTCGGGCCTGGTTAGTACTTGGATGGGAGACCGCCTGGGAATACCGGGTGCTGTAGGCTTTTTTTCCTCGGCCTTTTGCCTGCCTTCCTGTCTGTCCCTTGGCCGCCAACGCCCCCTCGACCAACGCGGCGGCGGCGGCGGCGGCGGCGGCGGCGGCGGCGGCGGCGGCGGCGCCCCCCTCCGGGCGACCCGTGGCATGGCCCCCGCCCCGCCGGAAGCACCGCAGGGCGCCGCGGAGCACCGAGGGCGCCGGCTGCACGGGCAGGAGGCCACACACATGCACCACCTCCTCTTCCTCTCAAGCCCTTCACCCTCGCAGCCCGCCCTTCAAGCACACCCACCCACGTCCTAGCCGGCCGCGCGTCCCAGGGCGCCGCGGGGGCCCGAAGGCGGCCGACGGAGGGGACGGGGCGACAGCAGGAACCTCGGGGCCGGGGCGGGGAGGGGGCGGTCGCTGGGGGGAGCCGGGCGGGGGCTGGATCCCGTCTCCGCAGGCCTGCGAGCCCCTCCGGGGGGCCGGGGCGGGGCTTTGGGGGCCGGGGCCGGGGCGGGGCTTTGGGGGCCGGGGCCGGGGCCGGGGCCGGGCCCGCCTGCGGGCCCTCCTCGCCCCGCCCCAATCTCCGCCCCCAGGCCCGCCCCCAGCCCCTAGCAATTCCCTGGCACCGCCCCCAGCCTCCAAGCCACCCAGCCACCCGCAACCCCCCCCACCTTCGGCCCGGGCCCGCCTGCACCTTCTCTCCGAAGGACATGCCCTGCCTCCCCCGCGGACCACCGTCCCTTCGGCCCTCAGCCACGACGTCCACGCTCCGCGGGCCCGGGACACCAGATGGCCCGACCGCCCGGGGCCTCAGGCCCCGTTGGCACCGGGCTGCGCGCTCCGCGGCCCCGCAACAGCCAAGGCCACAGCGACGCGGGGGCGGCCGGCACCCATGCCGAAAAGGGCCGCGCGCAACACAGCAAGAGACACAAGAGAGACTCGCTCCGCGCCTGGGCGTGGGCGCCGCGCACGCAACACAGGCACACGGTCCCGCGGCGGTTCGGCTGATGGGCAGGAATGGGGGCAGAACGGCATCCCTGACACCGTGGCTGCAGGGCCCGCGGCTGCCAGGGCTCCTAAGGCAGCTCCAGGGCCTGCGCCCCTCCGGCGGGGTGGCTGCCTCGCCCCCACAGGCCTTGTGGCCCAGCTCCGAGTGCCCGTGTCCCTCCGTCTGTGTGTGTGTGTGTGTGTGTGTCTGTCTGTCTGTCGTGGGCACCTGTGTCTGTGTCCCTGCCTGTCCGAGGATGGGGTCCGGCGGCGCGGGCGGCCCCGGCTTGGCTTTGAGCCAGGCCGGCTGAAGAACAGGAGAGGCCAGGGGTCGTCCGGAGCCGGCCGGCGCCGGCCCGCGGCACCCCCCCAGCCAGTGAGCGGTCCGAGGTGGGGCGGCGTGCCATCCGGGGAGCCGAGCGGCGGCGACGCGCCCGCCAGGCCGGGGACGGGAGCGCGCCCGGGCTCCGGCGACAGCCTCCGCTCCGGGGTGCGGGAGGCGTCTTGGCCCCCACCCCCCCCGCCCGGCCCGGGGCAGGCGCCCTCCGCCACCCCGGGCGCGGCGCGGGAGGCGGTCAGTCAATCAATCAGTCGGGCCGGCAGGCGAGCATGCAGGCGGGCTGGCGCGATCGGGCGGGCGGAGGGCTGAGGAGCGGCGGGCGCCTGGCCCGGAGAGGCGCAGAGCAGGCTCTTGGGGCGCCCAGCGGCAGCCGCGGACGTCTACGGCCATACCACCCTGAACGCGCCCGATCTCGTCTGATCTCGGAAGCTAAGCAGGGTCGGGCCTGGTTAGTACTTGGATGGGAGACCGCCTGGGAATACCGGGTGCTGTAGGCTTTTTTTCCTCGGCCTTTTGCCTGCCTTCCTGTCTGTCCCTTGGCCGCCAACGCCCCCTCGACCAACGCGGCGGCGGCGGCGGCGGCGGCGGCGGCGGCGGCGGCGGCGGCGGCGCCCCCCTCCGGGCGACCCGTGGCATGGCCCCCGCCCCGCCGGAAGCACCGCAGGGCGCCGCGGAGCACCGAGGGCGCCGGCTGCACGGGCAGGAGGCCACACACATGCACCACCTCCTCTTCCTCTCAAGCCCTTCACCCTCGCAGCCCGCCCTTCAAGCACACCCACCCACGTCCTAGCCGGCCGCGCGTCCCAGGGCGCCGCGGGGGCCCGAAGGCGGCCGACGGAGGGGACGGGGCGACAGCAGGAACCTCGGGGCCGGGGCGGGGAGGGGGCGGTCGCTGGGGGGAGCCGGGCGGGGGCTGGATCCCGTCTCCGCAGGCCTGCGAGCCCCTCCGGGGGGCCGGGGCGGGGCTTTGGGGGCCGGGGCCGGGGCGGGGCTTTGGGGGCCGGGGCCGGGGCCGGGGCCCTCCTCGCCCCGCCCCAATCTCCGCCCCCAGGCCCGCCCCCAGCCCCTAGCAATTCCCTGGCACCGCCCCCAGCCTCCAAGCCACCCAGCCACCCGCAACCCCCCCCACCTTCGGCCCGGGCCCGCCTGCACCTTCTCTCCGAAGGACATGCCCTGCCTCCCCCGCGGACCACCGTCCCTTCGGCCCTCAGCCACGACGTCCACGCTCCGCGGGCCCGGGACACCAGATGGCCCGACCGCCCGGGGCCTCAGGCCCCGTTGGCACCGGGCTGCGCGCTCCGCGGCCCCGCAACAGCCAAGGCCACAGCGACGCGGGGGCGGCCGGCACCCATGCCGAAAAGGGCCGCGCGCAACACAGCAAGAGACACAAGAGAGACTCGCTCCGCGCCTGGGCGTGGGCGCCGCGCACGCAACACAGGCACACGGTCCCGCGGCGGTTCGGCTGATGGGCAGGAATGGGGGCAGAACGGCATCCCTGACACCGTGGCTGCAGGGCCCGCGGCTGCCAGGGCTCCTAAGGCAGCTCCAGGGCCTGCGCCCCTCCGGCGGGGTGGCTGCCTCGCCCCCACAGGCCTTGTGGCCCAGCTCCGAGTGCCCGTGTCCCTCCGTCTGTGTGTGTGTGTGTGTGTGTGTCTGTCTGTCTGTCGTGGGCACCTGTGTCTGTGTCCCTGCCTGTCCGAGGATGGGGTCCGGCGGCGCGGGCGGCCCCGGCTTGGCTTTGAGCCAGGCCGGCTGAAGAACAGGAGAGGCCAGGGGTCGTCCGGAGCCGGCCGGCGCCGGCCCGCGGCACCCCCCCAGCCAGTGAGCGGTCCGAGGTGGGGCGGCGTGCCATCCGGGGAGCCGAGCGGCGGCGACGCGCCCGCCAGGCCGGGGACGGGAGCGCGCCCGGGCTCCGGCGACAGCCTCCGCTCCGGGGTGCGGGAGGCGTCTTGGCCCCCACCCCCCCCGCCCGGCCCGGGGCAGGCGCCCTCCGCCACCCCGGGCGCGGCGCGGGAGGCGGTCAGTCAATCAATCAGTCGGGCCGGCAGGCGAGCATGCAGGCGGGCTGGCGCGATCGGGCGGGCGGAGGGCTGAGGAGCGGCGGGCGCCTGGCCCGGAGAGGCGCAGAGCAGGCTCTTGGGGCGCCCAGCGGCAGCCGCGGACGTCTACGGCCATACCACCCTGAACGCGCCCGATCTCGTCTGATCTCGGAAGCTAAGCAGGGTCGGGCCTGGTTAGTACTTGGATGGGAGACCGCCTGGGAATACCGGGTGCTGTAGGCTTTTTTTCCTCGGCCTTTTGCCTGCCTTCCTGTCTGTCCCTTGGCCGCCAACGCCCCCTCGACCAACGCGGCGGCGGCGGCGGCGGCGGCGGCGGCGGCGGCGGCGGCGGCGGCGCCCCCCTCCGGGCGACCCGTGGCATGGCCCCCGCCCCGCCGGAAGCACCGCAGGGCGCCGCGGAGCACCGAGGGCGCCGGCTGCACGGGCAGGAGGCCACACACATGCACCACCTCCTCTTCCTCTCAAGCCCTTCACCCTCGCAGCCCGCCCTTCAAGCACACCCACCCACGTCCTAGCCGGCCGCGCGTCCCAGGGCGCCGCGGGGGCCCGAAGGCGGCCGACGGAGGGGACGGGGCGACAGCAGGAACCTCGGGGCCGGGGCGGGGAGGGGGCGGTCGCTGGGGGGAGCCGGGCGGGGGCTGGATCCCGTCTCCGCAGGCCTGCGAGCCCCTCCGGGGGGCCGGGGCGGGGCTTTGGGGGCCGGGGCCGGGGCGGGGCTTTGGGGGCCGGGGCCGGGGCCGGGGCCCTCCTCGCCCCGCCCCAATCTCCGCCCCCAGGCCCGCCCCCAGCCCCTAGCAATTCCCTGGCACCGCCCCCAGCCTCCAAGCCACCCAGCCACCCGCAACCCCCCCCACCTTCGGCCCGGGCCCGCCTGCACCTTCTCTCCGAAGGACATGCCCTGCCTCCCCCGCGGACCACCGTCCCTTCGGCCCTCAGCCACGACGTCCACGCTCCGCGGGCCCGGGACACCAGATGGCCCGACCGCCCGGGGCCTCAGGCCCCGTTGGCACCGGGCTGCGCGCTCCGCGGCCCCGCAACAGCCAAGGCCACAGCGACGCGGGGGCGGCCGGCACCCATGCCGAAAAGGGCCGCGCGCAACACAGCAAGAGACACAAGAGAGACTCGCTCCGCGCCTGGGCGTGGGCGCCGCGCACGCAACACAGGCACACGGTCCCGCGGCGGTTCGGCTGATGGGCAGGAATGGGGGCAGAACGGCATCCCTGACACCGTGGCTGCAGGGCCCGCGGCTGCCAGGGCTCCTAAGGCAGCTCCAGGGCCTGCGCCCCTCCGGCGGGGTGGCTGCCTCGCCCCCACAGGCCTTGTGGCCCAGCTCCGAGTGCCCGTGTCCCTCCGTCTGTGTGTGTGTGTGTGTGTGTGTCTGTCTGTCTGTCGTGGGCACCTGTGTCTGTGTCCCTGCCTGTCCGAGGATGGGGTCCGGCGGCGCGGGCGGCCCCGGCTTGGCTTTGAGCCAGGCCGGCTGAAGAACAGGAGAGGCCAGGGGTCGTCCGGAGCCGGCCGGCGCCGGCCCGCGGCACCCCCCCAGCCAGTGAGCGGTCCGAGGTGGGGCGGCGTGCCATCCGGGGAGCCGAGCGGCGGCGACGCGCCCGCCAGGCCGGGGACGGGAGCGCGCCCGGGCTCCGGCGACAGCCTCCGCTCCGGGGTGCGGGAGGCGTCTTGGCCCCCACCCCCCCCGCCCGGCCCGGGGCAGGCGCCCTCCGCCACCCCGGGCGCGGCGCGGGAGGCGGTCAGTCAATCAATCAGTCGGGCCGGCAGGCGAGCATGCAGGCGGGCTGGCGCGATCGGGCGGGCGGAGGGCTGAGGAGCGGCGGGCGCCTGGCCCGGAGAGGCGCAGAGCAGGCTCTTGGGGCGCCCAGCGGCAGCCGCGGACGTCTACGGCCATACCACCCTGAACGCGCCCGATCTCGTCTGATCTCGGAAGCTAAGCAGGGTCGGGCCTGGTTAGTACTTGGATGGGAGACCGCCTGGGAATACCGGGTGCTGTAGGCTTTTTTTCCTCGGCCTTTTGCCTGCCTTCCTGTCTGTCCCTTGGCCGCCAACGCCCCCTCGACCAACGCGGCGGCGGCGGCGGCGGCGGCGGCGGCGGCGGCGGCGGCGGCGCCCCCCTCCGGGCGACCCGTGGCATGGCCCCCGCCCCGCCGGAAGCACCGCAGGGCGCCGCGGAGCACCGAGGGCGCCGGCTGCACGGGCAGGAGGCCACACACATGCACCACCTCCTCTTCCTCTCAAGCCCTTCACCCTCGCAGCCCGCCCTTCAAGCACACCCACCCACGTCCTAGCCGGCCGCGCGTCCCAGGGCGCCGCGGGGGCCCGAAGGCGGCCGACGGAGGGGACGGGGCGACAGCAGGAACCTCGGGGCCGGGGCGGGGAGGGGGCGGTCGCTGGGGGGAGCCGGGCGGGGGCTGGATCCCGTCTCCGCAGGCCTGCGAGCCCCTCCGGGGGGCCGGGGCGGGGCTTTGGGGGCCGGGGCCGGGGCGGGGCTTTGGGGGCCGGGGCCGGGGCCGGGGCCCTCCTCGCCCCGCCCCAATCTCCGCCCCCAGGCCCGCCCCCAGCCCCTAGCAATTCCCTGGCACCGCCCCCAGCCTCCAAGCCACCCAGCCACCCGCAACCCCCCCCACCTTCGGCCCGGGCCCGCCTGCACCTTCTCTCCGAAGGACATGCCCTGCCTCCCCCGCGGACCACCGTCCCTTCGGCCCTCAGCCACGACGTCCACGCTCCGCGGGCCCGGGACACCAGATGGCCCGACCGCCCGGGGCCTCAGGCCCCGTTGGCACCGGGCTGCGCGCTCCGCGGCCCCGCAACAGCCAAGGCCACAGCGACGCGGGGGCGGCCGGCACCCATGCCGAAAAGGGCCGCGCGCAACACAGCAAGAGACACAAGAGAGACTCGCTCCGCGCCTGGGCGTGGGCGCCGCGCACGCAACACAGGCACACGGTCCCGCGGCGGTTCGGCTGATGGGCAGGAATGGGGGCAGAACGGCATCCCTGACACCGTGGCTGCAGGGCCCGCGGCTGCCAGGGCTCCTAAGGCAGCTCCAGGGCCTGCGCCCCTCCGGCGGGGTGGCTGCCTCGCCCCCACAGGCCTTGTGGCCCAGCTCCGAGTGCCCGTGTCCCTCCGTCTGTGTGTGTGTGTGTGTGTGTGTCTGTCTGTCTGTCGTGGGCACCTGTGTCTGTGTCCCTGCCTGTCCGAGGATGGGGTCCGGCGGCGCGGGCGGCCCCGGCTTGGCTTTGAGCCAGGCCGGCTGAAGAACAGGAGAGGCCAGGGGTCGTCCGGAGCCGGCCGGCGCCGGCCCGCGGCACCCCCCCAGCCAGTGAGCGGTCCGAGGTGGGGCGGCGTGCCATCCGGGGAGCCGAGCGGCGGCGACGCGCCCGCCAGGCCGGGGACGGGAGCGCGCCCGGGCTCCGGCGACAGCCTCCGCTCCGGGGTGCGGGAGGCGTCTTGGCCCCCACCCCCCCCGCCCGGCCCGGGGCAGGCGCCCTCCGCCACCCCGGGCGCGGCGCGGGAGGCGGTCAGTCAATCAATCAGTCGGGCCGGCAGGCGAGCATGCAGGCGGGCTGGCGCGATCGGGCGGGCGGAGGGCTGAGGAGCGGCGGGCGCCTGGCCCGGAGAGGCGCAGAGCAGGCTCTTGGGGCGCCCAGCGGCAGCCGCGGACGTCTACGGCCATACCACCCTGAACGCGCCCGATCTCGTCTGATCTCGGAAGCTAAGCAGGGTCGGGCCTGGTTAGTACTTGGATGGGAGACCGCCTGGGAATACCGGGTGCTGTAGGCTTTTTTTCCTCGGCCTTTTGCCTGCCTTCCTGTCTGTCCCTTGGCCGCCAACGCCCCCTCGACCAACGCGGCGGCGGCGGCGGCGGCGGCGGCGGCGGCGGCGGCGGCGGCGGCGCCCCCCTCCGGGCGACCCGTGGCATGGCCCCCGCCCCGCCGGAAGCACCGCAGGGCGCCGCGGAGCACCGAGGGCGCCGGCTGCACGGGCAGGAGGCCACACACATGCACCACCTCCTCTTCCTCTCAAGCCCTTCACCCTCGCAGCCCGCCCTTCAAGCACACCCACCCACGTCCTAGCCGGCCGCGCGTCCCAGGGCGCCGCGGGGGCCCGAAGGCGGCCGACGGAGGGGACGGGGCGACAGCAGGAACCTCGGGGCCGGGGCGGGGAGGGGGCGGTCGCTGGGGGGAGCCGGGCGGGGGCTGGATCCCGTCTCCGCAGGCCTGCGAGCCCCTCCGGGGGGCCGGGGCGGGGCTTTGGGGGCCGGGGCCGGGGCGGGGCTTTGGGGGCCGGGGCCGGGGCCGGGGCCCTCCTCGCCCCGCCCCAATCTCCGCCCCCAGGCCCGCCCCCAGCCCCTAGCAATTCCCTGGCACCGCCCCCAGCCTCCAAGCCACCCAGCCACCCGCAACCCCCCCCACCTTCGGCCCGGGCCCGCCTGCACCTTCTCTCCGAAGGACATGCCCTGCCTCCCCCGCGGACCACCGTCCCTTCGGCCCTCAGCCACGACGTCCACGCTCCGCGGGCCCGGGACACCAGATGGCCCGACCGCCCGGGGCCTCAGGCCCCGTTGGCACCGGGCTGCGCGCTCCGCGGCCCCGCAACAGCCAAGGCCACAGCGACGCGGGGGCGGCCGGCACCCATGCCGAAAAGGGCCGCGCGCAACACAGCAAGAGACACAAGAGAGACTCGCTCCGCGCCTGGGCGTGGGCGCCGCGCACGCAACACAGGCACACGGTCCCGCGGCGGTTCGGCTGATGGGCAGGAATGGGGGCAGAACGGCATCCCTGACACCGTGGCTGCAGGGCCCGCGGCTGCCAGGGCTCCTAAGGCAGCTCCAGGGCCTGCGCCCCTCCGGCGGGGTGGCTGCCTCGCCCCCACAGGCCTTGTGGCCCAGCTCCGAGTGCCCGTGTCCCTCCGTCTGTGTGTGTGTGTGTGTGTGTGTCTGTCTGTCTGTCGTGGGCACCTGTGTCTGTGTCCCTGCCTGTCCGAGGATGGGGTCCGGCGGCGCGGGCGGCCCCGGCTTGGCTTTGAGCCAGGCCGGCTGAAGAACAGGAGAGGCCAGGGGTCGTCCGGAGCCGGCCGGCGCCGGCCCGCGGCACCCCCCCAGCCAGTGAGCGGTCCGAGGTGGGGCGGCGTGCCATCCGGGGAGCCGAGCGGCGGCGACGCGCCCGCCAGGCCGGGGACGGGAGCGCGCCCGGGCTCCGGCGACAGCCTCCGCTCCGGGGTGCGGGAGGCGTCTTGGCCCCCACCCCCCCCGCCCGGCCCGGGGCAGGCGCCCTCCGCCACCCCGGGCGCGGCGCGGGAGGCGGTCAGTCAATCAATCAGTCGGGCCGGCAGGCGAGCATGCAGGCGGGCTGGCGCGATCGGGCGGGCGGAGGGCTGAGGAGCGGCGGGCGCCTGGCCCGGAGAGGCGCAGAGCAGGCTCTTGGGGCGCCCAGCGGCAGCCGCGGACGTCTACGGCCATACCACCCTGAACGCGCCCGATCTCGTCTGATCTCGGAAGCTAAGCAGGGTCGGGCCTGGTTAGTACTTGGATGGGAGACCGCCTGGGAATACCGGGTGCTGTAGGCTTTTTTTCCTCGGCCTTTTGCCTGCCTTCCTGTCTGTCCCTTGGCCGCCAACGCCCCCTCGACCAACGCGGCGGCGGCGGCGGCGGCGGCGGCGGCGGCGGCGGCGGCGGCGGCGGCGGCGCCCCCCTCCGGGCGACCCGTGGCATGGCCCCCGCCCCGCCGGAAGCACCGCAGGGCGCCGCGGAGCACCGAGGGCGCCGGCTGCACGGGCAGGAGGCCACACACATGCACCACCTCCTCTTCCTCTCAAGCCCTTCACCCTCGCAGCCCGCCCTTCAAGCACACCCACCCACGTCCTAGCCGGCCGCGCGTCCCAGGGCGCCGCGGGGGCCCGAAGGCGGCCGACGGAGGGGACGGGGCGACAGCAGGAACCTCGGGGCCGGGGCGGGGAGGGGGCGGTCGCTGGGGGGAGCCGGGCGGGGGCTGGATCCCGTCTCCGCAGGCCTGCGAGCCCCTCCGGGGGGCCGGGGCGGGGCTTTGGGGGCCGGGGCCGGGGCGGGGCTTTGGGGGCCGGGGCCGGGGCCGGGGCCCTCCTCGCCCCGCCCCAATCTCCGCCCCCAGGCCCGCCCCCAGCCCCTAGCAATTCCCTGGCACCGCCCCCAGCCTCCAAGCCACCCAGCCACCCGCAACCCCCCCCACCTTCGGCCCGGGCCCGCCTGCACCTTCTCTCCGAAGGACATGCCCTGCCTCCCCCGCGGACCACCGTCCCTTCGGCCCTCAGCCACGACGTCCACGCTCCGCGGGCCCGGGACACCAGATGGCCCGACCGCCCGGGGCCTCAGGCCCCGTTGGCACCGGGCTGCGCGCTCCGCGGCCCCGCAACAGCCAAGGCCACAGCGACGCGGGGGCGGCCGGCACCCATGCCGAAAAGGGCCGCGCGCAACACAGCAAGAGACACAAGAGAGACTCGCTCCGCGCCTGGGCGTGGGCGCCGCGCACGCAACACAGGCACACGGTCCCGCGGCGGTTCGGCTGATGGGCAGGAATGGGGGCAGAACGGCATCCCTGACACCGTGGCTGCAGGGCCCGCGGCTGCCAGGGCTCCTAAGGCAGCTCCAGGGCCTGCGCCCCTCCGGCGGGGTGGCTGCCTCGCCCCCACAGGCCTTGTGGCCCAGCTCCGAGTGCCCGTGTCCCTCCGTCTGTGTGTGTGTGTGTGTGTGTGTCTGTCTGTCTGTCGTGGGCACCTGTGTCTGTGTCCCTGCCTGTCCGAGGATGGGGTCCGGCGGCGCGGGCGGCCCCGGCTTGGCTTTGAGCCAGGCCGGCTGAAGAACAGGAGAGGCCAGGGGTCGTCCGGAGCCGGCCGGCGCCGGCCCGCGGCACCCCCCCAGCCAGTGAGCGGTCCGAGGTGGGGCGGCGTGCCATCCGGGGAGCCGAGCGGCGGCGACGCGCCCGCCAGGCCGGGGACGGGAGCGCGCCCGGGCTCCGGCGACAGCCTCCGCTCCGGGGTGCGGGAGGCGTCTTGGCCCCCACCCCCCCCGCCCGGCCCGGGGCAGGCGCCCTCCGCCACCCCGGGCGCGGCGCGGGAGGCGGTCAGTCAATCAATCAGTCGGGCCGGCAGGCGAGCATGCAGGCGGGCTGGCGCGATCGGGCGGGCGGAGGGCTGAGGAGCGGCGGGCGCCTGGCCCGGAGAGGCGCAGAGCAGGCTCTTGGGGCGCCCAGCGGCAGCCGCGGACGTCTACGGCCATACCACCCTGAACGCGCCCGATCTCGTCTGATCTCGGAAGCTAAGCAGGGTCGGGCCTGGTTAGTACTTGGATGGGAGACCGCCTGGGAATACCGGGTGCTGTAGGCTTTTTTTCCTCGGCCTTTTGCCTGCCTTCCTGTCTGTCCCTTGGCCGCCAACGCCCCCTCGACCAACGCGGCGGCGGCGGCGGCGGCGGCGGCGGCGGCGGCGGCGGCGGCGGCGCCCCCTCCGGGCGACCCGTGGCATGGCCCCCGCCCCGCCGGAAGCACCGCAGGGCGCCGCGGAGCACCGAGGGCGCCGGCTGCACGGGCAGGAGGCCACACACATGCACCACCTCCTCTTCCTCTCAAGCCCTTCACCCTCGCAGCCCGCCCTTCAAGCACACCCACCCACGTCCTAGCCGGCCGCGCGTCCCAGGGCGCCGCGGGGGCCCGAAGGCGGCCGACGGAGGGGACGGGGCGACAGCAGGAACCTCGGGGCCGGGGCGGGGAGGGGGCGGTCGCTGGGGGGAGCCGGGCGGGGGCTGGATCCCGTCTCCGCAGGCCTGCGAGCCCCTCCGGGGGGCCGGGGCGGGGCTTTGGGGGCCGGGGCCGGGGCGGGGCTTTGGGGGCCGGGGCCGGGGCCGGGCCCGCCTGCGGGCCCTCCTCGCCCCGCCCCAATCTCCGCCCCCAGGCCCGCCCCCAGCCCCTAGCAATTCCCTGGCACCGCCCCCAGCCTCCAAGCCACCCAGCCACCCGCAACCCCCCCCACCTTCGGCCCGGGCCCGCCTGCACCTTCTCTCCGAAGGACATGCCCTGCCTCCCCCGCGGACCACCGTCCCTTCGGCCCTCAGCCACGACGTCCACGCTCCGCGGGCCCGGGACACCAGATGGCCCGACCGCCCGGGGCCTCAGGCCCCGTTGGCACCGGGCTGCGCGCTCCGCGGCCCCGCAACAGCCAAGGCCACAGCGACGCGGGGGCGGCCGGCACCCATGCCGAAAAGGGCCGCGCGCAACACAGCAAGAGACACAAGAGAGACTCGCTCCGCGCCTGGGCGTGGGCGCCGCGCACGCAACACAGGCACACGGTCCCGCGGCGGTTCGGCTGATGGGCAGGAATGGGGGCAGAACGGCATCCCTGACACCGTGGCTGCAGGGCCCGCGGCTGCCAGGGCTCCTAAGGCAGCTCCAGGGCCTGCGCCCCTCCGGCGGGGTGGCTGCCTCGCCCCCACAGGCCTTGTGGCCCAGCTCCGAGTGCCCGTGTCCCTCCGTCTGTGTGTGTGTGTGTGTGTGTGTCTGTCTGTCTGTCGTGGGCACCTGTGTCTGTGTCCCTGCCTGTCCGAGGATGGGGTCCGGCGGCGCGGGCGGCCCCGGCTTGGCTTTGAGCCAGGCCGGCTGAAGAACAGGAGAGGCCAGGGGTCGTCCGGAGCCGGCCGGCGCCGGCCCGCGGCACCCCCCCAGCCAGTGAGCGGTCCGAGGTGGGGCGGCGTGCCATCCGGGGAGCCGAGCGGCGGCGACGCGCCCGCCAGGCCGGGGACGGGAGCGCGCCCGGGCTCCGGCGACAGCCTCCGCTCCGGGGTGCGGGAGGCGTCTTGGCCCCCACCCCCCCCGCCCGGCCCGGGGCAGGCGCCCTCCGCCACCCCGGGCGCGGCGCGGGAGGCGGTCAGTCAATCAATCAGTCGGGCCGGCAGGCGAGCATGCAGGCGGGCTGGCGCGATCGGGCGGGCGGAGGGCTGAGGAGCGGCGGGCGCCTGGCCCGGAGAGGCGCAGAGCAGGCTCTTGGGGCGCCCAGCGGCAGCCGCGGACGTCTACGGCCATACCACCCTGAACGCGCCCGATCTCGTCTGATCTCGGAAGCTAAGCAGGGTCGGGCCTGGTTAGTACTTGGATGGGAGACCGCCTGGGAATACCGGGTGCTGTAGGCTTTTTTTCCTCGGCCTTTTGCCTGCCTTCCTGTCTGTCCCTTGGCCGCCAACGCCCCCTCGACCAACGCGGCGGCGGCGGCGGCGGCGGCGGCGGCGGCGGCGGCGGCGGCGGCCCCCTCCGGGCGACCCGTGGCATGGCCCCCGCCCCGCCGGAAGCACCGCAGGGCGCCGCGGAGCACCGAGGGCGCCGGCTGCACGGGCAGGAGGCCACACACATGCACCACCTCCTCTTCCTCTCAAGCCCTTCACCCTCGCAGCCCGCCCTTCAAGCACACCCACCCACGTCCTAGCCGGCCGCGCGTCCCAGGGCGCCGCGGGGGCCCGAAGGCGGCCGACGGAGGGGACGGGGCGACAGCAGGAACCTCGGGGCCGGGGCGGGGAGGGGGCGGTCGCTGGGGGGAGCCGGGCGGGGGCTGGATCCCGTCTCCGCAGGCCTGCGAGCCCCTCCGGGGGGCCGGGGCGGGGCTTTGGGGGCCGGGGCCGGGGCGGGGCTTTGGGCGGCCGGGGCCGGGGCCGGGGCCCTCCTCGCCCCGCCCCAATCTCCGCCCCCAGGCCCGCCCCCAGCCCCTAGCAATTCCCTGGCACCGCCCCCAGCCTCCAAGCCACCCAGCCACCCGCAACCCCCCCCACCTTCGGCCCGGGCCCGCCTGCACCTTCTCTCCGAAGGACATGCCCTGCCTCCCCCGCGGACCACCGTCCCTTCGGCCCTCAGCCACGACGTCCACGCTCCGCGGGCCCGGGACACCAGATGGCCCGACCGCCCGGGGCCTCAGGCCCCGTTGGCACCGGGCTGCGCGCTCCCGCAACAGCCAAGGCCACAGCGACGCGGGGGCGGCCGGCACCCATGCCGAAAAGGGCCGCGCGCAACACAGCAAGAGACACAAGAGAGACTCGCTCCGCGCCTGGGCGTGGGCGCCGCGCACGCAACACAGGCACACGGTCCCGCGGCGGTTCGGCTGATGGGCAGGAATGGGGGCAGAACGGCATCCCTGACACCGTGGCTGCAGGGCCCGCGGCTGCCAGGGCTCCTAAGGCAGCTCCAGGGCCTGCGCCCCTCCGGCGGGGTGGCTGCCTCGCCCCCACAGGCCTTGTGGCCCAGCTCCGAGTGCCCGTGTCCCTCCGTCTGTGTGTGTGTGTGTGTGTGTGTCTGTCTGTCTGTCGTGGGCACCTGTGTCTGTGTCCCTGCCTGTCCGAGGATGGGGTCCGGCGGCGCGGGCGGCCCCGGCTTGGCTTTGAGCCAGGCCGGCTGAAGAACAGGAGAGGCCAGGGGTCGTCCGGAGCCGGCCGGCGCCGGCCCGCGGCACCCCCCCAGCCAGTGAGCGGTCCGAGGTGGGGCGGCGTGCCATCCGGGGAGCCGAGCGGCGGCGACGCGCCCGCCAGGCCGGGGACGGGAGCGCGCCCGGGCTCCGGCGACAGCCTCCGCTCCGGGGTGCGGGAGGCGTCTTGGCCCCCACCCCCCCCGCCCGGCCCGGGGCAGGCGCCCTCCGCCACCCCGGGCGCGGCGCGGGAGGCGGTCAGTCAATCAATCAGTCGGGCCGGCAGGCGAGCATGCAGGCGGGCTGGCGCGATCGGGCGGGCGGAGGGCTGAGGAGCGGCGGGCGCCTGGCCCGGAGAGGCGCAGAGCAGGCTCTTGGGGCGCCCAGCGGCAGCCGCGGACGTCTACGGCCATACCACCCTGAACGCGCCCGATCTCGTCTGATCTCGGAAGCTGGTTAGTACTTGGATGGGAGACCGCCTGGGAATACCGGGTGCTGTAGGCTTTTTTTCCTCGGCCTTTTGCCTGCCTTCCTGTCTGTCCCTTGGCCGCCAACGCCCCCTCGACCAACGCGGCGGCGGCGGCGGCGGCGGCGGCGGCGGCGGCGGCGGCGGCGCCCCCCTCCGGGCGACCCGTGGCATGGCCCCCGCCCCGCCGGAAGCACCGCAGGGCGCCGCGGAGCACCGAGGGCGCCGGCTGCACGGGCAGGAGGCCACACACATGCACCACCTCCTCTTCCTCTCAAGCCCTTCACCCTCGCAGCCCGCCCTTCAAGCACACCCACCCACGTCCTAGCCGGCCGCGCGTCCCAGGGCGCCGCGGGGGCCCGAAGGCGGCCGACGGAGGGGACGGGGCGACAGCAGGAACCTCGGGGCCGGGGCGGGGAGGGGGCGGTCGCTGGGGGGAGCCGGGCGGGGGCTGGATCCCGTCTCCGCAGGCCTGCGAGCCCCTCCGGGGGGCCGGGGCGGGGCTTTGGGGGCCGGGGCCGGGGCGGGGCTTTGGGGGCCGGGGCCGGGGCCGGGGCCCTCCTCGCCCCGCCCCAATCTCCGCCCCCAGGCCCGCCCCCAGCCCCTAGCAATTCCCTGGCACCGCCCCCAGCCTCCAAGCCACCCAGCCACCCGCAACCCCCCCCACCTTCGGCCCGGGCCCGCCTGCACCTTCTCTCCGAAGGACATGCCCTGCCTCCCCCGCGGACCACCGTCCCTTCGGCCCTCAGCCACGACGTCCACGCTCCGCGGGCCCGGGACACCAGATGGCCCGACCGCCCGGGGCCTCAGGCCCCGTTGGCACCGGGCTGCGCGCTCCGCGGCCCCGCAACAGCCAAGGCCACAGCGACGCGGGGGCGGCCGGCACCCATGCCGAAAAGGGCCGCGCGCAACACAGCAAGAGACACAAGAGAGACTCGCTCCGCGCCTGGGCGTGGGCGCCGCGCACGCAACACAGGCACACGGTCCCGCGGCGGTTCGGCTGATGGGCAGGAATGGGGGCAGAACGGCATCCCTGACACCGTGGCTGCAGGGCCCGCGGCTGCCAGGGCTCCTAAGGCAGCTCCAGGGCCTGCGCCCCTCCGGCGGGGTGGCTGCCTCGCCCCCACAGGCCTTGTGGCCCAGCTCCGAGTGCCCGTGTCCCTCCGTCTGTGTGTGTGTGTGTGTGTGTCTGTCTGTCTGTCGTGGGCACCTCTGTGTCTGTGTCCCTGCCTGTCCGAGGATGGGGTCCGGCGGCGCGGGCGGCCCCGGCTTGGCTTTGAGCCAGGCCGGCTGAAGAACAGGAGAGGCCAGGGGTCGTCCGGAGCCGGCCGGCGCCGGCCCGCGGCACCCCCCCAGCCAGTGAGCGGTCCGAGGTGGGGCGGCGTGCCATCCGGGGAGCCGAGCGGCGGCGACGCGCCCGCCAGGCCGGGGACGGGAGCGCGCCCGGGCTCCGGCGACAGCCTCCGCTCCGGGGTGCGGGAGGCGTCTTGGCCCCCACCCCCCCCGCCCGGCCCGGGGCAGGCGCCCTCCGCCACCCCGGGCGTGGCGCGGGAGGCGGTCAGTCAATCAATCAGTCGGGCCGGCAGGCGAGCATGCAGGCGGGCTGGCGCGATCGGGCGGGCGGAGGGCTGAGGAGCGGCGGGCGCCTGGCCCGGAGAGGCGCAGAGCAGGCTCTTGGGGCGCCCAGCGGCAGCCGCGGACGTCTACGGCCATACCACCCTGAACGCGCCCGATCTCGTCTGATCTCGGAAGCTAAGCAGGGTCGGGCCTGGTTAGTACTTGGATGGGAGACCGCCTGGGAATACCGGGTGCTGTAGGCTTTTTTTCCTCGGCCTTTTGCCTGCCTTCCTGTCTGTCCCTTGGCCGCCAACGCCCCCTCGACCAACGCGGCGGCGGCGGCGGCGGCGGCGGCGGCGGCGGCGGCGGCGGCGCCCCCCTCCGGGCGACCCGTGGCATGGCCCCCGCCCCGCCGGAAGCACCGCAGGGCGCCGCGGAGCACCGAGGGCGCCGGCTGCACGGGCAGGAGGCCACACACATGCACCACCTCCTCTTCCTCTCAAGCCCTTCACCCTCGCAGCCCGCCCTTCAAGCACACCCACCCACGTCCTAGCCGGCCGCGCGTCCCAGGGCGCCGCGGGGGCCCGAAGGCGGCCGACGGAGGGGACGGGGCGACAGCAGGAACCTCGGGGCCGGGGCGGGGAGGGGGCGGTCGCTGGGGGGAGCCGGGCGGGGGCTGGATCCCGTCTCCGCAGGCCTGCGAGCCCCTCCGGGGGGCCGGGGCGGGGCTTTGGGGGCCGGGGCCGGGGCGGGGCTTTGGGGGCCGGGGCCGGGGCCGGGGCCCTCCTCGCCCCGCCCCAATCTCCGCCCCCAGGCCCGCCCCCAGCCCCTAGCAATTCCCTGGCACCGCCCCCAGCCTCCAAGCCACCCAGCCACCCGCAACCCCCCCCACCTTCGGCCCGGGCCCGCCTGCACCTTCTCTCCGAAGGACATGCCCTGCCTCCCCCGCGGACCACCGTCCCTTCGGCCCTCAGCCACGACGTCCACGCTCCGCGGGCCCGGGACACCAGATGGCCCGACCGCCCGGGGCCTCAGGCCCCGTTGGCACCGGGCTGCGCGCTCCACGGCCCCGCAACAGCCAAGGCCACAGCGACGCGGGGGCGGCCGGCACCCATGCCGAAAAGGGCCGCGCGCAACACAGCAAGAGACACAAGAGAGACTCGCTCCGCGCCTGGGCGTGGGCGCCGCGCACGCAACACAGGCACACGGTCCCGCGGCGGTTCGGCTGATGGGCAGGAATGGGGGCAGAACGGCATCCCTGACACCGTGGCTGCAGGGCCCGCGGCTGCCAGGGCTCCTAAGGCAGCTCCAGGGCCTGCGCCCCTCCGGCGGGGTGGCTGCCTCGCCCCCACAGGCCTTGTGGCCCAGCTCCGAGTGCCCGTGTCCCTCCGTCTGTGTGTGTGTGTGTGTGTGTCTGTCTGTCTGTCGTGGGCACCTGTGTCTGTGTCCCTGCCTGTCCGAGGATGGGGTCCGGCGGCGCGGGCGGCCCCGGCTTGGCTTTGAGCCAGGCCGGCTGAAGAACAGGAGAGGCCAGGGGTCGTCCGGAGCCGGCCGGCGCCGGCCCGCGGCACCCCCCCAGCCAGTGAGCGGTCCGAGGTGGGGCGGCGTGCCATCCGGGGAGCCGAGCGGCGGCGACGCGCCCGCCAGGCCGGGGACGGGAGCGCGCCCGGGCTCCGGCGACAGCCTCCGCTCCGGGGTGCGGGAGGCGTCTTGGCCCCCACCCCCCCCGCCCGGCCCGGGGCAGGCGCCCTCCGCCACCCCGGGCGCGGCGCGGGAGGCGGTCAGTCAATCAATCAGTCGGGCCGGCAGGCGAGCATGCAGGCGGGCTGGCGCGATCGGGCGGGCGGAGGGCTGAGGAGCGGCGGGCGCCTGGCCCGGAGAGGCGCAGAGCAGGCTCTTGGGGCGCCCAGCGGCAGCCGCGGACGTCTACGGCCATACCACCCTGAACGCGCCCGATCTCGTCTGATCTCGGAAGCTAAGCAGGGTCGGGCCTGGTTAGTACTTGGATGGGAGACCGCCTGGGAATACCGGGTGCTGTAGGCTTTTTTTCCTCGGCCTTTTGCCTGCCTTCCTGTCTGTCCCTTGGCCGCCAACGCCCCCTCGACCAACGCGGCGGCGGCGGCGGCGGCGGCGGCGGCGCCCCCCTCCGGGCGACCCGTGGCATGGCCCCCGCCCCGCCGGAAGCACCGCAGGGCGCCGCGGAGCACCGAGGGCGCCGGCTGCACGGGCAGGAGGCCACACACATGCACCACCTCCTCTTCCTCTCAAGCCCTTCACCCTCGCAGCCCGCCCTTCAAGCACACCCACCCACGTCCTAGCCGGCCGCGCGTCCCAGGGCGCCGCGGGGGCCCGAAGGCGGCCGACGGAGGGGACGGGGCGACAGCAGGAACCTCGGGGCCGGGGCGGGGAGGGGGCGGTCGCTGGGGGGAGCCGGGCGGGGGCTGGATCCCGTCTCCGCAGGCCTGCGAGCCCCTCCGGGGGGCCGGGGCGGGGCTTTGGGGGCCGGGGCCGGGGCGGGGCTTTGGGGGCCGGGGCCGGGGCCGGGGCCCTCCTCGCCCCGCCCCAATCTCCGCCCCCAGGCCCGCCCCCAGCCCCTAGCAATTCCCTGGCACCGCCCCCAGCCTCCAAGCCACCCAGCCACCCGCAACCCCCCCCACCTTCGGCCCGGGCCCGCCTGCACCTTCTCTCCGAAGGACATGCCCTGCCTCCCCCGCGGACCACCGTCCCTTCGGCCCTCAGCCACGACGTCCACGCTCCGCGGGCCCGGGACACCAGATGGCCCGACCGCCCGGGGCCTCAGGCCCCGTTGGCACCGGGCTGCGCGCTCCGCGGCCCCGCAACAGCCAAGGCCACAGCGACGCGGGGGCGGCCGGCACCCATGCCGAAAAGGGCCGCGCGCAACACAGCAAGAGACACAAGAGAGACTCGCTCCGCGCCTGGGCGTGGGCGCCGCGCACGCAACACAGGCACACGGTCCCGCGGCGGTTCGGCTGATGGGCAGGAATGGGGGCAGAACGGCATCCCTGACACCGTGGCTGCAGGGCCCGCGGCTGCCAGGGCTCCTAAGGCAGCTCCAGGGCCTGCGCCCCTCCGGCGGGGTGGCTGCCTCGCCCCCACAGGCCTTGTGGCCCAGCTCCGAGTGCCCGTGTCCCTCCGTCTGTGTGTGTGTGTGTGTGTGTCTGTCTGTCTGTCGTGGGCACCTGTGTCTGTGTCCCTGCCTGTCCGAGGATGGGGTCCGGCGGCGCGGGCGGCCCCGGCTTGGCTTTGAGCCAGGCCGGCTGAAGAACAGGAGAGGCCAGGGGTCGTCCGGAGCCGGCCGGCGCCGGCCCGCGGCACCCCCCCAGCCAGTGAGCGGTCCGAGGTGGGGCGGCGTGCCATCCGGGGAGCCGAGCGGCGGCGACGCGCCCGCCAGGCCGGGGACGGGAGCGCGCCCGGGCTCCGGCGACAGCCTCCGCTCCGGGGTGCGGGAGGCGTCTTGGCCCCCACCCCCCCCGCCCGGCCCGGGGCAGGCGCCCTCCGCCACCCCGGGCGCGGCGCGGGAGGCGGTCAGTCAATCAATCAGTCGGGCCGGCAGGCGAGCATGCAGGCGGGCTGGCGCGATCGGGCGGGCGGAGGGCTGAGGAGCGGCGGGCGCCTGGCCCGGAGAGGCGCAGAGCAGGCTCTTGGGGCGCCCAGCGGCAGCCGCGGACGTCTACGGCCATACCACCCTGAACGCGCCCGATCTCGTCTGATCTCGGAAGCTAAGCAGGGTCGGGCCTGGTTAGTACTTGGATGGGAGACCGCCTGGGAATACCGGGTGCTGTAGGCTTTTTTTCCTCGGCCTTTTGCCTGCCTTCCTGTCTGTCCCTTGGCCGCCAACGCCCCCTCGACCAACGCGGCGGCGGCGGCGGCGGCGGCGGCGGCGGCGGCGGCGGCGGCGCCCCCCTCCGGGCGACCCGTGGCATGGCCCCCGCCCCGCCGGAAGCACCGCAGGGCGCCGCGGAGCACCGAGGGCGCCGGCTGCACGGGCAGGAGGCCACACACATGCACCACCTCCTCTTCCTCTCAAGCCCTTCACCCTCGCAGCCCGCCCTTCAAGCACACCCACCCACGTCCTAGCCGGCCGCGCGTCCCAGGGCGCCGCGGGGGCCCGAAGGCGGCCGACGGAGGGGACGGGGCGACAGCAGGAACCTCGGGGCCGGGGCGGGGAGGGGGCGGTCGCTGGGGGGAGCCGGGCGGGGGCTGGATCCCGTCTCCGCAGGCCTGCGAGCCCCTCCGGGGGGCCGGGGCGGGGCTTTGGGGGCCGGGGCCGGGGCGGGGCTTTGGGGGCCGGGGCCGGGGCCGGGGCCGGGCCCGCCTGCGGGCCCTCCTCGCCCCGCCCCAATCTCCGCCCCCAGGCCCGCCCCCAGCCCCTAGCAATTCCCTGGCACCGCCCCCAGCCTCCAAGCCACCCAGCCACCCGCAACCCCCCCCACCTTCGGCCCGGGCCCGCCTGCACCTTCTCTCCGAAGGACATGCCCTGCCTCCCCCGCGGACCACCGTCCCTTCGGCCCTCAGCCACGACGTCCACGCTCCGCGGGCCCGGGACACCAGATGGCCCGACCGCCCGGGGCCTCAGGCCCCGTTGGCACTGGGCTGCGCGCTCCGCGGCCCCGCAACAGCCAAGGCCACAGCGACGCGGGGGCGGCCGGCACCCATGCCGAAAAGGGCCGCGCGCAACACAGCAAGAGACACAAGAGAGACTCGCTCCGCGCCTGGGCGTGGGCGCCGCGCACGCAACACAGGCACACGGTCCCGCGGCGGTTCGGCTGATGGGCAGGAATGGGGGCAGAACGGCATCCCTGACACCGTGGCTGCAGGGCCCGCGGCTGCCAGGGCTCCTAAGGCAGCTCCAGGGCCTGCGCCCCTCCGGCGGGGTGGCTGCCTCGCCCCCACAGGCCTTGTGGCCCAGCTCCGAGTGCCCGTGTCCCTCCGTCTGTGTGTGTGTGTGTGTGTGTCTGTCTGTCTGTCGTGGGCACCTGTGTCTGTGTCCCTGCCTGTCCGAGGATGGGGTCCGGCGGCGCGGGCGGCCCCGGCTTGGCTTTGAGCCAGGCCGGCTGAAGAACAGGAGAGGCCAGGGGTCGTCCGGAGCCGGCCGGCGCCGGCCCGCGGCACCCCCCCAGCCAGTGAGCGGTCCGAGGTGGGGCGGCGTGCCATCCGGGGAGCCGAGCGGCGGCGACGCGCCCGCCAGGCCGGGGACGGGAGCGCGCCCGGGCTCCGGCGACAGCCTCCGCTCCGGGGTGCGGGAGGCGTCTTGGCCCCCACCCCCCCCGCCCGGCCCGGGGCAGGCGCCCTCCGCCACCCCGGGCGCGGCGCGGGAGGCGGTCAGTCAATCAATCAGTCGGGCCGGCAGGCGAGCATGCAGGCGGGCTGGCGCGATCGGGCGGGCGGAGGGCTGAGGAGCGGCGGGCGCCTGGCCCGGAGAGGCGCAGAGCAGGCTCTTGGGGCGCCCAGCGGCAGCCGCGGACGTCTACGGCCATACCACCCTGAACGCGCCCGATCTCGTCTGATCTCGGAAGCTAAGCAGGGTCGGGCCTGGTTAGTACTTGGATGGGAGACCGCCTGGGAATACCGGGTGCTGTAGGCTTTTTTTCCTCGGCCTTTTGCCTGCCTTCCTGTCTGTCCCTTGGCCGCCAACGCCCCCTCGACCAACGCGGCGGCGGCGGCGGCGGCGGCGGCGGCGCCCCCCTCCGGGCGACCCGTGGCATGGCCCCCGCCCCGCCGGAAGCACCGCAGGGCGCCGCGGAGCACCGAGGGCGCCGGCTGCACGGGCAGGAGGCCACACACATGCACCACCTCCTCTTCCTCTCAAGCCCTTCACCCTCGCAGCCCGCCCTTCAAGCACACCCACCCACGTCCTAGCCGGCCGCGCGTCCCAGGGCGCCGCGGGGGCCCGAAGGCGGCCGACGGAGGGGACGGGGCGACAGCAGGAACCTCGGGGCCGGGGCGGGGAGGGGGCGGTCGCTGGGGGGAGCCGGGCGGGGGCTGGATCCCGTCTCCGCAGGCCTGCGAGCCCCTCCGGGGGGCCGGGGCGGGGCTTTGGGGGCCGGGGCCGGGGCGGGGCTTTGGGGGCCGGGGCCGGGGCCGGGGCCGGGCCCGCCTGCGGGCCCTCCTCGCCCCGCCCCAATCTCCGCCCCCAGGCCCGCCCCCAGCCCCTAGCAATTCCCTGGCACCGCCCCCAGCCTCCAAGCCACCCAGCCACCCGCAACCCCCCCCACCTTCGGCCCGGGCCCGCCTGCACCTTCTCTCCGAAGGACATGCCCTGCCTCCCCCGCGGACCACCGTCCCTTCGGCCCTCAGCCACGACGTCCACGCTCCGCGGGCCCGGGACACCAGATGGCCCGACCGCCCGGGGCCTCAGGCCCCGTTGGCACCGGGCTGCGCGCTCCGCGGCCCCGCAACAGCCAAGGCCACAGCGACGCGGGGGCGGCCGGCACCCATGCCGAAAAGGGCCGCGCGCAACACAGCAAGAGACACAAGAGAGACTCGCTCCGCGCCTGGGCGTGGGCGCCGCGCACGCAACACAGGCACACGGTCCCGCGGCGGTTCGGCTGATGGGCAGGAATGGGGGCAGAACGGCATCCCTGACACCGTGGCTGCAGGGCCCGCGGCTGCCAGGGCTCCTAAGGCAGCTCCAGGGCCTGCGCCCCTCCGGCGGGGTGGCTGCCTCGCCCCCACAGGCCTTGTGGCCCAGCTCCGAGTGCCCGTGTCCCTCCGTCTGTGTGTGTGTGTGTGTGTGTCTGTCTGTCTGTCGTGGGCACCTGTGTCTGTGTCCCTGCCTGTCCGAGGATGGGGTCCGGCGGCGCGGGCGGCCCCGGCTTGGCTTTGAGCCAGGCCGGCTGAAGAACAGGAGAGGCCAGGGGTCGTCCGGAGCCGGCCGGCGCCGGCCCGCGGCACCCCCCCAGCCAGTGAGCGGTCCGAGGTGGGGCGGCGTGCCATCCGGGGAGCCGAGCGGCGGCGACGCGCCCGCCAGGCCGGGGACGGGAGCGCGCCCGGGCTCCGGCGACAGCCTCCGCTCCGGGGTGCGGGAGGCGTCTTGGCCCCCACCCCCCCCGCCCGGCCCGGGGCAGGCGCCCTCCGCCACCCCGGGCGCGGCGCGGGAGGCGGTCAGTCAATCAATCAGTCGGGCCGGCAGGCGAGCATGCAGGCGGGCTGGCGCGATCGGGCGGGCGGAGGGCTGAGGAGCGGCGGGCGCCTGGCCCGGAGAGGCGCAGAGCAGGCTCTTGGGGCGCCCAGCGGCAGCCGCGGACGTCTACGGCCATACCACCCTGAACGCGCCCGATCTCGTCTGATCTCGGAAGCTAAGCAGGGTCGGGCCTGGTTAGTACTTGGATGGGAGACCGCCTGGGAATACCGGGTGCTGTAGGCTTTTTTTCCTCGGCCTTTTGCCTGCCTTCCTGTCTGTCCCTTGGCCGCCAACGCCCCCTCGACCAACGCGGCGGCGGCGGCGGCGGCGGCGGCGGCGGCGGCGGCGGCGGCGCCCCCTCCGGGCGACCCGTGGCATGGCCCCCGCCCCGCCGGAAGCACCGCAGGGCGCCGCGGAGCACCGAGGGCGCCGGCTGCACGGGCAGGAGGCCACACACATGCACCACCTCCTCTTCCTCTCAAGCCCTTCACCCTCGCAGCCCGCCCTTCAAGCACACCCACCCACGTCCTAGCCGGCCGCGCGTCCCAGGGCGCCGCGGGGGCCCGAAGGCGGCCGACGGAGGGGACGGGGCGACAGCAGGAACCTCGGGGCCGGGGCGGGGAGGGGGCGGTCGCTGGGGGGAGCCGGGCGGGGGCTGGATCCCGTCTCCGCAGGCCTGCGAGCCCCTCCGGGGGGCCGGGGCGGGGCTTTGGGGGCCGGGGCCGGGGCGGGGCTTTGGGGGCCGGGGCCGGGGCCGGGGCCGGGCCCGCCTGCGGGCCCTCCTCGCCCCGCCCCAATCTCCGCCCCCAGGCCCGCCCCCAGCCCCTAGCAATTCCCTGGCACCGCCCCCAGCCTCCAAGCCACCCAGCCACCCGCAACCCCCCCCACCTTCGGCCCGGGCCCGCCTGCACCTTCTCTCCGAAGGACATGCCCTGCCTCCCCCGCGGACCACCGTCCCTTCGGCCCTCAGCCACGACGTCCACGCTCCGCGGGCCCGGGACACCAGATGGCCCGACCGCCCGGGGCCTCAGGCCCCGTTGGCACCGGGCTGCGCGCTCCGCGGCCCCGCAACAGCCAAGGCCACAGCGACGCGGGGGCGGCCGGCACCCATGCCGAAAAGGGCCGCGCGCAACACAGCAAGAGACACAAGAGAGACTCGCTCCGCGCCTGGGCGTGGGCGCCGCGCACGCAACACAGGCACACGGTCCCGCGGCGGTTCGGCTGATGGGCAGGAATGGGGGCAGAACGGCATCCCTGACACCGTGGCTGCAGGGCCCGCGGCTGCCAGGGCTCCTAAGGCAGCTCCAGGGCCTGCGCCCCTCCGGCGGGGTGGCTGCCTCGCCCCCACAGGCCTTGTGGCCCAGCTCCGAGTGCCCGTGTCCCTCCGTCTGTGTGTGTGTGTGTGTGTGTCTGTCTGTCTGTCGTGGGCACCTGTGTCTGTGTCCCTGCCTGTCCGAGGATGGGGTCCGGCGGCGCGGGCGGCCCCGGCTTGGCTTTGAGCCAGGCCGGCTGAAGAACAGGAGAGGCCAGGGGTCGTCCGGAGCCGGCCGGCGCCGGCCCGCGGCACCCCCCCAGCCAGTGAGCGGTCCGAGGTGGGGCGGCGTGCCATCCGGGGAGCCGAGCGGCGGCGACGCGCCCGCCAGGCCGGGGACGGGAGCGCGCCCGGGCTCCGGCGACAGCCTCCGCTCCGGGGTGCGGGAGGCGTCTTGGCCCCCACCCCCCCCGCCCGGCCCGGGGCAGGCGCCCTCCGCCACCCCGGGCGCGGCGCGGGAGGCGGTCAGTCAATCAATCAGTCGGGCCGGCAGGCGAGCATGCAGGCGGGCTGGCGCGATCGGGCGGGCGGAGGGCTGAGGAGCGGCGGGCGCCTGGCCCGGAGAGGCGCAGAGCAGGCTCTTGGGGCGCCCAGCGGCAGCCGCGGACGTCTACGGCCATACCACCCTGAACGCGCCCGATCTCGTCTGATCTCGGAAGCTAAGCAGGGTCGGGCCTGGTTAGTACTTGGATGGGAGACCGCCTGGGAATACCGGGTGCTGTAGGCTTTTTTTCCTCGGCCTTTTGCCTGCCTTCCTGTCTGTCCCTTGGCCGCCAACGCCCCCTCGACCAACGCGGCGGCGGCGGCGGCGGCGGCGGCGGCGGCGGCGGCGGCGGCGGCGGCGCCCCCCTCCGGGCGACCCGTGGCATGGCCCCCGCCCCGCCGGAAGCACCGCAGGGCGCCGCGGAGCACCGAGGGCGCCGGCTGCACGGGCAGGAGGCCACACACATGCACCACCTCCTCTTCCTCTCAAGCCCTTCACCCTCGCAGCCCGCCCTTCAAGCACACCCACCCACGTCCTAGCCGGCCGCGCGTCCCAGGGCGCCGCGGGGGCCCGAAGGCGGCCGACGGAGGGGACGGGGCGACAGCAGGAACCTCGGGGCCGGGGCGGGGAGGGGGCGGTCGCTGGGGGGAGCCGGGCGGGGGCTGGATCCCGTCTCCGCAGGCCTGCGAGCCCCTCCGGGGGGCCGGGGCGGGGCTTTGGGGGCCGGGGCCGGGGCGGGGCTTTGGGGGCCGGGGCCGGGGCCGGGGCCGGGCCCGCCTGCGGGCCCTCCTCGCCCCGCCCCAATCTCCGCCCCCAGGCCCGCCCCCAGCCCCTAGCAATTCCCTGGCACCGCCCCCAGCCTCCAAGCCACCCAGCCACCCGCAACCCCCCCCACCTTCGGCCCGGGCCCGCCTGCACCTTCTCTCCGAAGGACATGCCCTGCCTCCCCCGCGGACCACCGTCCCTTCGGCCCTCAGCCACGACGTCCACGCTCCGCGGGCCCGGGACACCAGATGGCCCGACCGCCCGGGGCCTCAGGCCCCGTTGGCACCGGGCTGCGCGCTCCGCGGCCCCGCAACAGCCAAGGCCACAGCGACGCGGGGGCGGCCGGCACCCATGCCGAAAAGGGCCGCGCGCAACACAGCAAGAGACACAAGAGAGACTCGCTCCGCGCCTGGGCGTGGGCGCCGCGCACGCAACACAGGCACACGGTCCCGCGGCGGTTCGGCTGATGGGCAGGAATGGGGGCAGAACGGCATCCCTGACACCGTGGCTGCAGGGCCCGCGGCTGCCAGGGCTCCTAAGGCAGCTCCAGGGCCTGCGCCCCTCCGGCGGGGTGGCTGCCTCGCCCCCACAGGCCTTGTGGCCCAGCTCCGAGTGCCCGTGTCCCTCCGTCTGTGTGTGTGTGTGTGTGTGTCTGTCTGTCTGTCGTGGGCACCTGTGTCTGTGTCCCTGCCTGTCCGAGGATGGGGTCCGGCGGCGCGGGCGGCCCCGGCTTGGCTTTGAGCCAGGCCGGCTGAAGAACAGGAGAGGCCAGGGGTCGTCCGGAGCCGGCCGGCGCCGGCCCGCGGCACCCCCCCAGCCAGTGAGCGGTCCGAGGTGGGGCGGCGTGCCATCCGGGGAGCCGAGCGGCGGCGACGCGCCCGCCAGGCCGGGGACGGGAGCGCGCCCGGGCTCCGGCGACAGCCTCCGCTCCGGGGTGCGGGAGGCGTCTTGGCCCCCACCCCCCCGCCCGGCCCGGGGCAGGCGCCCTCCGCCACCCCGGGCGCGGCGCGGGAGGCGGTCAGTCAATCAATCAGTCGGGCCGGCAGGCGAGCATGCAGGCGGGCTGGCGCGATCGGGCGGGCGGAGGGCTGAGGAGCGGCGGGCGCCTGGCCCGGAGAGGCGCAGAGCAGGCTCTTGGGGCGCCCAGCGGCAGCCGCGGACGTCTACGGCCATACCACCCTGAACGCGCCCGATCTCGTCTGATCTCGGAAGCTAAGCAGGGTCGGGCCTGGTTAGTACTTGGATGGGAGACCGCCTGGGAATACCGGGTGCTGTAAGGCTTTTTTTCCTCGGCCTTTTGCCTGCCTTCCTGTCTGTCCCTTGGCCGCCAATGCCCCCTCGACCAACGCGGCGGCGGCGGCGGCGGCGGCGGCGGCGCCCCCCTCCGGGCGACCCGTGGCATGGCCCCCGCCCCGCCGGAAGCACCGCAGGGCGCCGCGGAGCACCGAGGGCGCCGGCTGCACGGGCAGGAGGCCACACACATGCACCACCTCCTCTTCCTCTCAAGCCCTTCACCCTCGCAGCCCGCCCTTCAAGCACACCCACCCACGTCCTAGCCGGCCGCGCGTCCCAGGGCGCCGCGGGGGCCCGAAGGCGGCCGACGGAGGGGACGGGGCGACAGCAGGAACCTCGGGGCCGGGGCGGGGAGGGGGCGGTCGCTGGGGGGAGCCGGGCGGGGGCTGGATCCCGTCTCCGCAGGCCTGCGAGCCCCTCCGGGGGGCCGGGGCGGGGCTTTGGGGGCCGGGGCCGGGGCGGGGCTTTGGGGGCCGGGGCCGGGGCCGGGGCCGGGCCCGCCTGCGGGCCCTCCTCGCCCCGCCCCAATCTCCGCCCCCAGGCCCGCCCCCAGCCCCTAGCAATTCCCTGGCACCGCCCCCAGCCTCCAAGCCACCCAGCCACCCGCAACCCCCCCCACCTTCGGCCCGGGCCCGCCTGCACCTTCTCTCCGAAGGACATGCCCTGCCTCCCCCGCGGACCACCGTCCCTTCGGCCCTCAGCCACGACGTCCACGCTCCGCGGGCCCGGGACACCAGATGGCCCGACCGCCCGGGGCCTCAGGCCCCGTTGGCACCGGGCTGCGCGCTCCGCGGCCCCGCAACAGCCAAGGCCACAGCGACGCGGGGGCGGCCGGCACCCATGCCGAAAAGGGCCGCGCGCAACACAGCAAGAGACACAAGAGAGACTCGCTCCGCGCCTGGGCGTGGGCGCCGCGCACGCAACACAGGCACACGGTCCCGCGGCGGTTCGGCTGATGGGCAGGAATGGGGGCAGAACGGCATCCCTGACACCGTGGCTGCAGGGCCCGCGGCTGCCAGGGCTCCTAAGGCAGCTCCAGGGCCTGCGCCCCTCCGGCGGGGTGGCTGCCTCGCCCCCACAGGCCTTGTGGCCCAGCTCCGAGTGCCCGTGTCCCTCCGTCTGTGTGTGTGTGTGTGTGTGTCTGTCTGTCTGTCGTGGGCACCTGTGTCTGTGTCCCTGCCTGTCCGAGGATGGGGTCCGGCGGCGCGGGCGGCCCCGGCTTGGCTTTGAGCCAGGCCGGCTGAAGAACAGGAGAGGCCAGGGGTCGTCCGGAGCCGGCCGGCGCCGGCCCGCGGCACCCCCCCAGCCAGTGAGCGGTCCGAGGTGGGGCGGCGTGCCATCCGGGGAGCCGAGCGGCGGCGACGCGCCCGCCAGGCCGGGGACGGGAGCGCGCCCGGGCTCCGGCGACAGCCTCCGCTCCGGGGTGCGGGAGGCGTCTTGGCCCCCACCCCCCCCGCCCGGCCCGGGGCAGGCGCCCTCCGCCACCCCGGGCGTGGCGCGGGAGGCGGTCAGTCAATCAATCAGTCGGGCCGGCAGGCGAGCATGCAGGCGGGCTGGCGCGATCGGGCGGGCGGAGGGCTGAGGAGCGGCGGGCGCCTGGCCCGGAGAGGCGCAGAGCAGGCTCTTGGGGCGCCCAGCGGCAGCCGCGGACGTCTACGGCCATACCACCCTGAACGCGCCCGATCTCGTCTGATCTCGGAAGCTAAGCAGGGTCGGGCCTGGTTAGTACTTGGATGGGAGACCGCCTGGGAATACCGGGTGCTGTAGGCTTTTTTTCCTCGGCCTTTTGCCTGCCTTCCTGTCTGTCCCTTGGCCGCCAACGCCCCCTCGACCAACGCGGCGGCGGCGGCGGCGGCGGCGGCGGCGCCCCCCTCCGGGCGACCCGTGGCATGGCCCCCGCCCCGCCGGAAGCACCGCAGGGCGCCGCGGAGCACCGAGGGCGCCGGCTGCACGGGCAGGAGGCCACACACATGCACCACCTCCTCTTCCTCTCAAGCCCTTCACCCTCGCAGCCCGCCCTTCAAGCACACCCACCCACGTCCTAGCCGGCCGCGCGTCCCAGGGCGCCGCGGGGGCCCGAAGGCGGCCGACGGAGGGGACGGGGCGACAGCAGGAACCTCGGGGCCGGGGCGGGGAGGGGGCGGTCGCTGGGGGGAGCCGGGCGGGGGCTGGATCCCGTCTCCGCAGGCCTGCGAGCCCCTCCGGGGGGCCGGGGCGGGGCTTTGGGGGCCGGGGCCGGGGCGGGGCTTTGGGGGCCGGGGCCGGGGCCGGGGCCGGGCCCGCCTGCGGGCCCTCCTCGCCCCGCCCCAATCTCCACCCCCAGGCCCGCCCCCAGCCCCTAGCAATTCCCTGGCACCGCCCCCAGCCTCCAAGCCACCCAGCCACCCGCAACCCCCCCCACCTTCGGCCCGGGCCCGCCTGCACCTTCTCTCCGAAGGACATGCCCTGCCTCCCCCGCGGACCACCGTCCCTTCGGCCCTCAGCCACGACGTCCACGCTCCGCGGGCCCGGGACACCAGATGGCCCGACCGCCCGGGGCCTCAGGCCCCGTTGGCACCGGGCTGCGCGCTCCGCGGCCCCGCAACAGCCAAGGCCACAGCGACGCGGGGGCGGCCGGCACCCATGCCGAAAAGGGCCGCGCGCAACACAGCAAGAGACACAAGAGAGACTCGCTCCGCGCCTGGGCGTGGGCGCCGCGCACGCAACACAGGCACACGGTCCCGCGGCGGTTCGGCTGATGGGCAGGAATGGGGGCAGAACGGCATCCCTGACACCGTGGCTGCAGGGCCCGCGGCTGCCAGGGCTCCTAAGGCAGCTCCAGGGCCTGCGCCCCTCCGGCGGGGTGGCTGCCTCGCCCCCACAGGCCTTGTGGCCCAGCTCCGAGTGCCCGTGTCCCTCCGTCTGTGTGTGTGTGTGTGTGTGTCTGTCTGTCTGTCGTGGGCACCTGTGTCTGTGTCCCTGCCTGTCCGAGGATGGGGTCCGGCGGCGCGGGCGGCCCCGGCTTGGCTTTGAGCCAGGCCGGCTGAAGAACAGGAGAGGCCAGGGGTCGTCCGGAGCCGGCCGGCGCCGGCCCGCGGCACCCCCCCAGCCAGTGAGCGGTCCGAGGTGGGGCGGCGTGCCATCCGGGGAGCCGAGCGGCGGCGACGCGCCCGCCAGGCCGGGGACGGGAGCGCGCCCGGGCTCCGGCGACAGCCTCCGCTCCGGGGTGCGGGAGGCGTCTTGGCCCCCACCCCCCCCGCCCGGCCCGGGGCAGGCGCCCTCCGCCACCCCGGGCGCGGCGCGGGAGGCGGTCAGTCAATCAATCAGTCGGGCCGGCAGGCGAGCATGCAGGCGGGCTGGCGCGATCGGGCGGGCGGAGGGCTGAGGAGCGGCGGGCGCCTGGCCCGGAGAGGCGCAGAGCAGGCTCTTGGGGCGCCCAGCGGCAGCCGCGGACGTCTACGGCCATACCACCCTGAACGCGCCCGATCTCGTCTGATCTCGGAAGCTAAGCAGGGTCGGGCCTGGTTAGTACTTGGATGGGAGACCGCCTGGGAATACCGGGTGCTGTAGGCTTTTTTTCCTCGGCCTTTTGCCTGCCTTCCTGTCTGTCCCTTGGCCGCCAACGCCCCCTCGACCAACGCGGCGGCGGCGGCGGCGGCGGCGGCGGCGGCGGCGGCGCCCCCCTCCGGGCGACCCGTGGCATGGCCCCCGCCCCGCCGGAAGCACCGCAGGGCGCCGCGGAGCACCGAGGGCGCCGGCTGCACGGGCAGGAGGCCACACACATGCACCACCTCCTCTTCCTCTCAAGCCCTTCACCCTCGCAGCCCGCCCTTCAAGCACACCCACCCACGTCCTAGCCGGCCGCGCGTCCCAGGGCGCCGCGGGGGCCCGAAGGCGGCCGACGGAGGGGACGGGGCGACAGCAGGAACCTCGGGGCCGGGGCGGGGAGGGGGCGGTCGCTGGGGGGAGCCGGGCGGGGGCTGGATCCCGTCTCCGCAGGCCTGCGAGCCCCTCCGGGGGGCCGGGGCGGGGCTTTGGGGGCCGGGGCCGGGGCGGGGCTTTGGGGGCCGGGGCCGGGGCTGGGGCCCTCCTCGCCCCGCCCCAATCTCCGCCCCCAGGCCCGCCCCCAGCCCCTAGCAATTCCCTGGCACCGCCCCCAGCCTCCAAGCCACCCAGCCACCCGCAACCCCCCCCACCTTCGGCCCGGGCCCGCCTGCACCTTCTCTCCGAAGGACATGCCCTGCCTCCCCCGCGGACCACCGTCCCTTCGGCCCTCAGCCACGACGTCCACGCTCCGCGGGCCCGGGACACCAGATGGCCCGACCGCCCGGGGCCTCAGGCCCCGTTGGCACCGGGCTGCGCGCTCCGCGGCCCCGCAACAGCCAAGGCCACAGCGACGCGGGGGCGGCCGGCACCCATGCCGAAAAGGGCCGCGCGCAACACAGCAAGAGACACAAGAGAGACTCGCTCCGCGCCTGGGCGTGGGCGCCGCGCACGCAACACAGGCACACGGTCCCGCGGCGGTTCGGCTGATGGGCAGGAATGGGGGCAGAACGGCATCCCTGACACCGTGGCTGCAGGGCCCGCGGCTGCCAGGGCTCCTAAGGCAGCTCCAGGGCCTGCGCCCCTCCGGCGGGGTGGCTGCCTCGCCCCCACAGGCCTTGTGGCCCAGCTCCGAGTGCCCGTGTCCCTCCGTCTGTGTGTGTGTGTGTGTGTGTCTGTCTGTCTGTCGTGGGCACCTGTGTCTGTGTCCCTGCCTGTCCGAGGATGGGGTCCGGCGGCGCGGGCGGCCCCGGCTTGGCTTTGAGCCAGGCCGGCTGAAGAACAGGAGAGGCCAGGGGTCGTCCGGAGCCGGCCGGCGCCGGCCCGCGGCACCCCCCCAGCCAGTGAGCGGTCCGAGGTGGGGCGGCGTGCCATCCGGGGAGCCGAGCGGCGGCGACGCGCCCGCCAGGCCGGGGACGGGAGCGCGCCCGGGCTCCGGCGACAGCCTCCGCTCCGGGGTGCGGGAGGCGTCTTGGCCCCCACCCCCCCGCCCGGCCCGGGGCAGGCGCCCTCCGCCACCCCGGGCGCGGCGCGGGAGGCGGTCAGTCAATCAATCAGTCGGGCCGGCAGGCGAGCATGCAGGCGGGCTGGCGCGATCGGGCGGGCGGAGGGCTGAGGAGCGGCGGGCGCCTGGCCCGGAGAGGCGCAGAGCAGGCTCTTGGGGCGCCCAGCGGCAGCCGCGGACGTCTACGGCCATACCACCCTGAACGCGCCCGATCTCGTCTGATCTCGGAAGCTAAGCAGGGTCGGGCCTGGTTAGTACTTGGATGGGAGACCGCCTGGGAATACCGGGTGCTGTAGGCTTTTTTTCCTCGGCCTTTTGCCTGCCTTCCTGTCTGTCCCTTGGCCGCCAACGCCCCCTCGACCAACGCGGCGGCGGCGGCGGCGGCGGCGGCGGCGGCGGCGGCGGCGGCGCCCCCCTCCGGGCGACCCGTGGCATGGCCCCCGCCCCGCCGGAAGCACCGCAGGGCGCCGCGGAGCACCGAGGGCGCCGGCTGCACGGGCAGGAGGCCACACACATGCACCACCTCCTCTTCCTCTCAAGCCCTTCACCCTCGCAGCCCGCCCTTCAAGCACACCCACCCACGTCCTAGCCGGCCGCGCGTCCCAGGGCGCCGCGGGGGCCCGAAGGCGGCCGACGGAGGGGACGGGGCGACAGCAGGAACCTCGGGGCCGGGGCGGGGAGGGGGCGGTCGCTGGGGGGAGCCGGGCGGGGGCTGGATCCCGTCTCCGCAGGCCTGCGAGCCCCTCCGGGGGGCCGGGGCGGGGCTTTGGGGGCCGGGGCCGGGGCGGGGCTTTGGGGGCCGGGGCCGGGGCCGGGGCCGGGCCCGCCTGCGGGCCCTCCTCGCCCCGCCCCAATCTCCGCCCCCAGGCCCGCCCCCAGCCCCTAGCAATTCCCTGGCACCGCCCCCAGCCTCCAAGCCACCCAGCCACCCGCAACCCCCCCCACCTTCGGCCCGGGCCCGCCTGCACCTTCTCTCCGAAGGACATGCCCTGCCTCCCCCGCGGACCACCGTCCCTTCGGCCCTCAGCCACGACGTCCACGCTCCGCGGGCCCGGGACACCAGATGGCCCGACCGCCCGGGGCCTCAGGCCCCGTTGGCACCAGGCTGCGCGCTCCGCGGCCCCGCAACAGCCAAGGCCACAGCGACGCGGGGGCGGCCGGCACCCATGCCGAAAAGGGCCGCGCGCAACACAGCAAGAGACACAAGAGAGACTCGCTCCGCGCCTGGGCGTGGGCGCCGCGCACGCAACACAGGCACACGGTCCCGCGGCGGTTCGGCTGATGGGTAGGAATGGGGGCAGAACGGCATCCCTGACACCGTGGCTGCAGGGCCCGCGGCTGCCAGGGCTCCTAAGTCAGCTCCAGGGCCTGCGCCCCTCCGGCGGGGTGGCTGCCTCGCCCCCACAGGCCTTGTGGCCCAGCTCCGAGTGCCCGTGTCCCTCCGTCTGTGTGTGTGTGTGTGTGTGTGTCTGTCTGTCTGTCGTGGGCACCTGTGTCTGTGTCCCTGCCTGTCCGAGGATGGGGTCCGGCGGCGCGGGCGGCCCCGGCTTGGCTTTGAGCCAGGCCGGCTGAAGAACAGGAGAGGCCAGGGGTCGTCCGGAGCCGGCCGGCGCCGGCCCGCGGCACCCCCCCAGCCAGTGAGCGGTCCGAGGTGGGGCGGCGTGCCATCCGGGGAGCCGAGCGGCGGCGACGCGCCCGCCAGGCCGGGGACGGGAGCGCGCCCGGGCTCCGGCGACAGCCTCCGCTCCGGGGTGCGGGAGGCGTCTTGGCCCCCACCCCCCCCGCCCGGCCCGGGGCAGGCGCCCTCCGCCACCCCGGGCGCGGCGCGGGAGGCGGTCAGTCAATCAATCAGTCGGGCCGGCAGGCGAGCATGCAGGCGGGCTGGCGCGATCGGGCGGGCGGAGGGCTGAGGAGCGGCGGGCGCCTGGCCCGGAGAGGCGCAGAGCAGGCTCTTGGGGCGCCCAGCGGCAGCCGCGGACGTCTACGGCCATACCACCCTGAACGCGCCCGATCTCGTCTGATCTCGGAAGCTAAGCAGGGTCGGGCCTGGTTAGTACTTGGATGGGAGACCGCCTGGGAATACCGGGTGCTGTAGGCTTTTTTTCCTCGGCCTTTTGCCTGCCTTCCTGTCTGTCCCTTGGCCGCCAACGCCCCCTCGACCAACGCGGCGGCGGCGGCGGCGGCGGCGGCGGCGGCGGCGGCGGCGGCGCCCCCCTCCGGGCGACCCGTGGCATGGCCCCCGCCCCGCCGGAAGCACCGCAGGGCGCCGCGGAGCACCGAGGGCGCCGGCTGCACGGGCAGGAGGCCACACACATGCACCACCTCCTCTTCCTCTCAAGCCCTTCACCCTCGCAGCCCGCCCTTCAAGCACACCCACCCACGTCCTAGCCGGCCGCGCGTCCCAGGGCGCCGCGGGGGCCCGAAGGCGGCCGACGGAGGGGACGGGGCGACAGCAGGAACCTCGGGGCCGGGGCGGGGAGGGGGCGGTCGCTGGGGGGAGCCGGGCGGGGGCTGGATCCCGTCTCCGCAGGCCTGCGAGCCCCTCCGGGGGGCCGGGGCGGGGCTTTGGGGGCCGGGGCCGGGGCGGGGCTTTGGGGGCCGGGGCCGGGGCCGGGGCCGGGCCCGCCTGCGGGCCCTCCTCGCCCCGCCCCAATCTCCGCCCCCAGGCCCGCCCCCAGCCCCTAGCAATTCCCTGGCACCGCCCCCAGCCTCCAAGCCACCCAGCCACCCGCAACCCCCCCCACCTTCGGCCCGGGCCCGCCTGCACCTTCTCTCCGAAGGACATGCCCTGCCTCCCCCGCGGACCACCGTCCCTTCGGCCCTCAGCCACGACGTCCACGCTCCGCGGGCCCGGGACACCAGATGGCCCGACCGCCCGGGGCCTCAGGCCCCGTTGGCACCGGGCTGCGCGCTCCGCGGCCCCGCAACAGCCAAGGCCACAGCGACGCGGGGGCGGCCGGCACCCATGCGGAAAAGGGCCGCGCGCAACACAGCAAGAGACACAAGAGAGACTCGCTCCGCGCCTGGGCGTGGGCGCCGCGCACGCAACACAGGCACACGGTCCCGCGGCGGTTCGGCTGATGGGCAGGAATGGGGGCAGAACGGCATCCCTGACACCGTGGCTGCAGGGCCCGCGGCTGCCAGGGCTCCTAAGGCAGCTCCAGGGCCTGCGCCCCTCCGGCGGGGTGGCTGCCTCGCCCCCACAGGCCTTGTGGCCCAGCTCCGAGTGCCCGTGTCCCTCCGTCTGTGTGTGTGTGTGTGTGTGTCTGTCTGTCTGTCGTGGGCACCTGTGTCTGTGTCCCTGCCTGTCCGAGGATGGGGTCCGGCGGCGCGGGCGGCCCCGGCTTGGCTTTGAGCCAGGCCGGCTGAAGAACAGGAGAGGCCAGGGGTCGTCCGGAGCCGGCCGGCGCCGGCCCGCGGCACCCCCCCAGCCAGTGAGCGGTCCGAGGTGGGGCGGCGTGCCATCCGGGGAGCCGAGCGGCGGCGACGCGCCCGCCAGGCCGGGGACGGGAGCGCGCCCGGGCTCCGGCGACAGCCTCCGCTCCGGGGTGCGGGAGGCGTCTTGGCCCCCACCCCCCCCGCCCGGCCCGGGGCAGGCGCCCTCCGCCACCCCGGGCGCGGCGCGGGAGGCGGTCAGTCAATCAATCAGTCGGGCCGGCAGGCGAGCATGCAGGCGGGCTGGCGCGATCGGGCGGGCGGAGGGCTGAGGAGCGGCGGGCGCCTGGCCCGGAGAGGCGCAGAGCAGGCTCTTGGGGCGCCCAGCGGCAGCCGCGGACGTCTACGGCCATACCACCCTGAACGCGCCCGATCTCGTCTGATCTCGGAAGCTAAGCAGGGTCGGGCCTGGTTAGTACTTGGATGGGAGACCGCCTGGGAATACCGGGTGCTGTAGGCTTTTTTTCCTCGGCCTTTTGCCTGCCTTCCTGTCTGTCCCTTGGCCGCCAACGCCCCCTCGACCAACGCGGCGGCGGCGGCGGCGGCGGCGGCGGCGGCGGCGGCGGCGGCGCCCCCCTCCGGGCGACCCGTGGCATGGCCCCCGCCCCGCCGGAAGCACCGCAGGGCGCCGCGGAGCACCGAGGGCGCCGGCTGCACGGGCAGGAGGCCACACACATGCACCACCTCCTCTTCCTCTCAAGCCCTTCACCCTCGCAGCCCGCCCTTCAAGCACACCCACCCACGTCCTAGCCGGCCGCGCGTCCCAGGGCGCCGCGGGGGCCCGAAGGCGGCCGACGGAGGGGACGGGGCGACAGCAGGAACCTCGGGGCCGGGGCGGGGAGGGGGCGGTCGCTGGGGGGAGCCGGGCGGGGGCTGGATCCCGTCTCCGCAGGCCTGCGAGCCCCTCCGGGGGGCCGGGGCGGGGCTTTGGGGGCCGGGGCCGGGGCGGGGTTTGGGGGCCGGGGCCGGGGCCGGGGCCCTCCTCGCCCCGCCCCAATCTCCGCCCCCAGGCCCGCCCCCAGCCCCTAGCAATTCCCTGGCACCGCCCCCAGCCTCCAAGCCACCCAGCCACCCGCAACCCCCCCCACCTTCGGCCCGGGCCCGCCTGCACCTTCTCTCCGAAGGACATGCCCTGCCTCCCCCGCGGACCACCGTCCCTTCGGCCCTCAGCCACGACGTCCACGCTCCGCGGGCCCGGGACACCAGATGGCCCGACCGCCCGGGGCCTCAGGCCCCGTTGGCACCGGGCTGCGCGCTCCGCGGCCCCGCAACAGCCAAGGCCACAGCGACGCGGGGGCGGCCGGCACCCATGCCGAAAAGGGCCGCGCGCAACACAGCAAGAGACACAAGAGAGACTCGCTCCGCGCCTGGGCGTGGGCGCCGCGCACGCAACACAGGCACACGGTCCCGCGGCGGTTCGGCTGATGGGCAGGAATGGGGGCAGAACGGCATCCCTGACACCGTGGCTGCAGGGCCCGCGGCTGCCAGGGCTCCTAAGGCAGCTCCAGGGCCTGCGCCCCTCCGGCGGGGTGGCTGCCTCGCCCCCACAGGCCTTGTGGCCCAGCTCCGAGTGCCCGTGTCCCTCCGTCTGTGTGTGTGTGTGTGTGTGTCTGTCTGTCTGTCGTGGGCACCTGTGTCTGTGTCCCTGCCTGTCCGAGGATGGGGTCCGGCGGCGCGGGCGGCCCCGGCTTGGCTTTGAGCCAGGCCGGCTGAAGAACAGGAGAGGCCAGGGGTCGTCCGGAGCCGGCCGGCGCCGGCCCGCGGCACCCCCCCAGCCAGTGAGCGGTCCGAGGTGGGGCGGCGTGCCATCCGGGGAGCCGAGCGGCGGCGACGCGCCCGCCAGGCCGGGGACGGGAGCGCGCCCGGGCTCCGGCGACAGCCTCCGCTCCGGGGTGCGGGAGGCGTCTTGGCCCCCACCCCCCCCGCCCGGCCCGGGGCAGGCGCCCTCCGCCACCCCGGGCGTGGCGCGGGAGGCGGTCAGTCAATCAATCAGTCGGGCCGGCAGGCGAGCATGCAGGCGGGCTGGCGCGATCGGGCGGGCGGAGGGCTGAGGAGCGGCGGGCGCCTGGCCCGGAGAGGCGCAGAGCAGGCTCTTGGGGCGCCCAGCGGCAGCCGCGGACGTCTACGGCCATACCACCCTGAACGCGCCCGATCTCGTCTGATCTCGGAAGCTAAGCAGGGTCGGGCCTGGTTAGTACTTGGATGGGAGACCGCCTGGGAATACCGGGTGCTGTAGGCTTTTTTTCCTCGGCCTTTTGCCTGCCTTCCTGTCTGTCCCTTGGCCGCCAACGCCCCCTCGACCAACGCGGCGGCGGCGGCGGCGGCGGCGGCGGCGGCGGCGGCGGCGCCCCCCTCCGGGCGACCCGTGGCATGGCCCCCGCCCCGCCGGAAGCACCGCAGGGCGCCGCGGAGCACCGAGGGCGCCGGCTGCACGGGCAGGAGGCCACACACATGCACCACCTCCTCTTCCTCTCAAGCCCTTCACCCTCGCAGCCCGCCCTTCAAGCACACCCACCCACGTCCTAGCCGGCCGCGCGTCCCAGGGCGCCGCGGGGGCCCGAAGGCGGCCGACGGAGGGGACGGGGCGACAGCAGGAACCTCGGGGCCGGGGCGGGGAGGGGGCGGTCGCTGGGGGGAGCCGGGCGGGGGCTGGATCCCGTCTCCGCAGGCCTGCGAGCCCCTCCGGGGGGCCGGGGCGGGGCTTTGGGGGCCGGGGCCGGGGCGGGGCTTTGGGGGCCGGGGCCGGGGCCGGGGCCCTCCTCGCCCCGCCCCAATCTCCGCCCCCAGGCCCGCCCCCAGCCCCTAGCAATTCCCTGGCACCGCCCCCAGCCTCCAAGCCACCCAGCCACCCGCAACCCCCCCCACCTTCGGCCCGGGCCCGCCTGCACCTTCTCTCCGAAGGACATGCCCTGCCTCCCCCGCGGACCACCGTCCCTTCGGCCCTCAGCCACGACGTCCACGCTCCGCGGGCCCGGGACACCAGATGGCCCGACCGCCCGGGGCCTCAGGCCCCGTTGGCACCGGGCTGCGCGCTCCGCGGCCCCGCAACAGCCAAGGCCACAGCGACGCGGGGGCGGCCGGCACCCATGCCGAAAAGGGCCGCGCGCAACACAGCAAGAGACACAAGAGAGACTCGCTCCGCGCCTGGGCGTGGGCGCCGCGCACGCAACACAGGCACACGGTCCCGCGGCGGTTCGGCTGATGGGCAGGAATGGGGGCAGAACGGCATCCCTGACACCGTGGCTGCAGGGCCCGCGGCTGCCAGGGCTCCTAAGGCAGCTCCAGGGCCTGCGCCCCTCCGGCGGGGTGGCTGCCTCGCCCCCACAGGCCTTGTGGCCCAGCTCCGAGTGCCCGTGTCCCTCCGTCTGTGTGTGTGTGTGTGTGTGTCTGTCTGTCTGTCGTGGGCACCTGTGTCTGTGTCCCTGCCTGTCCGAGGATGGGGTCCGGCGGCGCGGGCGGCCCCGGCTTGGCTTTGAGCCAGGCCGGCTGAAGAACAGGAGAGGCCAGGGGTCGTCCGGAGCCGGCCGGCGCCGGCCCGCGGCACCCCCCCAGCCAGTGAGCGGTCCGAGGTGGGGCGGCGTGCCATCCGGGGAGCCGAGCGGCGGCGACGCGCCCGCCAGGCCGGGGACGGGAGCGCGCCCGGGCTCCGGCGACAGCCTCCGCTCCGGGGTGCGGGAGGCGTCTTGGCCCCCACTCCCCCCGCCCGGCCCGGGGCAGGCGCCCTCCGCCACCCCGGGCGCGGCGCGGGAGGCGGTCAGTCAATCAATCAGTCGGGCCGGCAGGCGAGCATGCAGGCGGGCTGGCGCGATCGGGCGGGCGGAGGGCTGAGGAGCGGCGGGCGCCTGGCCCGGAGAGGCGCAGAGCAGGCTCTTGGGGCGCCCAGCGGCAGCCGCGGACGTCTACGGCCATACCACCCTGAACGCGCCCGATCTCGTCTGATCTCGGAAGCTAAGCAGGGTCGGGCCTGGTTAGTACTTGGATGGGAGACCGCCTGGGAATACCGGGTGCTGTAGGCTTTTTTTCCTCGGCCTTTTGCCTGCCTTCCTGTCTGTCCCTTGGCCGCCAACGCCCCCTCGACCAACGCGGCGGCGGCGGCGGCGGCGGCGGCGGCGGCGGCGGCGGCGGCGGCGCCCCCCTCCGGGCGACCCGTGGCATGGCCCCCGCCCCGCCGGAAGCACCGCAGGGCGCCGCGGAGCACCGAGGGCGCCGGCTGCACGGGCAGGAGGCCACACACATGCACCACCTCCTCTTCCTCTCAAGCCCTTCACCCTCGCAGCCCGCCCTTCAAGCACACCCACCCACGTCCTAGCCGGCCGCGCGTCCCAGGGCGCCGCGGGGGCCCGAAGGCGGCCGACGGAGGGGACGGGGCGACAGCAGGAACCTCGGGGCCGGGGCGGGGAGGGGGCGGTCGCTGGGGGGAGCCGGGCGGGGGCTGGATCCCGTCTCCGCAGGCCTGCGAGCCCCTCCGGGGGGCCGGGGCGGGGCTTTGGGGGCCGGGGCCGGGGCGGGGCTTTGGGGGCCGGGGCCGGGGCCGGGGCCCTCCTCGCCCCGCCCCAATCTCCGCCCCCAGGCCCGCCCCCAGCCCCTAGCAATTCCCTGGCACCGCCCCCAGCCTCCAAGCCACCCAGCCACCCGCAACCCCCCCCACCTTCGGCCCGGGCCCGCCTGCACCTTCTCTCCGAAGGACATGCCCTGCCTCCCCCGCGGACCACCGTCCCTTCGGCCCTCAGCCACGACGTCCACGCTCCGCGGGCCCGGGACACCAGATGGCCCGACCGCCCGGGGCCTCAGGCCCCGTTGGCACCGGGCTGCGCGCTCCGCGGCCCCGCAACAGCCAAGGCCACAGCGACGCGGGGGCGGCCGGCACCCATGCCGAAAAGGGCCGCGCGCAACACAGCAAGAGACACAAGAGAGACTCGCTCCGCACCTGGGCGTGGGCGCCGCGCACGCAACACAGGCACACGGTCCCGCGGCGGTTCGGCTGATGGGCAGGAATGGGGGCAGAACGGCATCCCTGACACCGTGGCTGCAGGGCCCGCGGCTGCCAGGGCTCCTAAGGCAGCTCCAGGGCCTGCGCCCCTCCGGCGGGGTGGCTGCCTCGCCCCCACAGGCCTTGTGGCCCAGCTCCGAGTGCCCGTGTCCCTCCGTCTGTGTGTGTGTGTGTGTGTGTCTGTCTGTCTGTCGTGGGCACCTGTGTCTGTGTCCCTGCCTGTCCGAGGATGGGGTCCGGCGGCGCGGGCGGCCCCGGCTTGGCTTTGAGCCAGGCCGGCTGAAGAACAGGAGAGGCCAGGGGTCGTCCGGAGCCGGCCGGCGCCGGCCCGCGGCACCCCCCCAGCCAGTGAGCGGTCCGAGGTGGGGCGGCGTGCCATCCGGGGAGCCGAGCGGCGGCGACGCGCCCGCCAGGCCGGGGACGGGAGCGCGCCCGGGCTCCGGCGACAGCCTCCGCTCCGGGGTGCGGGAGGCGTCTTGGCCCCCACCCCCCCCGCCCGGCCCGGGGCAGGCGCCCTCCGCCACCCCGGGCGTGGCGCGGGAGGCGGTCAGTCAATCAATCAGTCGGGCCGGCAGGCGAGCATGCAGGCGGGCTGGCGCGATCGGGCGGGCGGAGGGCTGAGGAGCGGCGGGCGCCTGGCCCGGAGAGGCGCAGAGCAGGCTCTTGGGGCGCCCAGCGGCAGCCGCGGACGTCTACGGCCATACCACCCTGAACGCGCCCGATCTCGTCTGATCTCGGAAGCTAAGCAGGGTCGGGCCTGGTTAGTACTTGGATGGGAGACCGCCTGGGAATACCGGGTGCTGTAGGCTTTTTTTCCTCGGCCTTTTGCCTGCCTTCCTGTCTGTCCCTTGGCCGCCAACGCCCCCTCGACCAAGGCGGCGGCGGCGGCGGCGGCGGCGGCGGCGCCCCCCTCCGGGCGACCCGTGGCATGGCCCCCGCCCCGCCGGAAGCACCGCAGGGCGCCGCGGAGCACCGAGGGCGCCGGCTGCACGGGCAGGAGGCCACACACATGCACCACCTCCTCTTCCTCTCAAGCCCTTCACCCTCGCAGCCCGCCCTTCAAGCACACCCACCCACGTCCTAGCCGGCCGCGCGTCCCAGGGCGCCGCGGGGGCCCGAAGGCGGCCGACGGAGGGGACGGGGCGACAGCAGGAACCTCGGGGCCGGGGCGGGGAGGGGGCGGTCGCTGGGGGGAGCCGGGCGGGGGCTGGATCCCGTCTCCGCAGGCCTGCGAGCCCCTCCGGGGGGCCGGGGCGGGGCTTTGGGGGCCGGGGCCGGGGCGGGGCTTTGGGGGCCGGGGCCGGGGCCGGGGCCCTCCTCGCCCCGCCCCAATCTCCGCCCCCAGGCCCGCCCCCAGCCCCTAGCAATTCCCTGGCACCGCCCCCAGCCTCCAAGCCACCCAGCCACCCGCAACCCCCCCCACCTTCGGCCCGGGCCCGCCTGCACCTTCTCTCCGAAGGACATGCCCTGCCTCCCCCGCGGACCACCGTCCCTTCGGCCCTCAGCCACGACGTCCACGCTCCGCGGGCCCGGGACACCAGATGGCCCGACCGCCCGGGGCCTCAGGCCCCGTTGGCACCGGGCTGCGCGCTCCGCGGCCCCGCAACAGCCAAGGCCACAGCGACGCGGGGGCGGCCGGCACCCATGCCGAAAAGGGCCGCGCGCAACACAGCAAGAGACACAAGAGAGACTCGCTCCGCGCCTGGGCGTGGGCGCCGCGCACGCAACACAGGCACACGGTCCCGCGGCGGTTCGGCTGATGGGCAGGAATGGGGGCAGAACGGCATCCCTGACACCGTGGCTGCAGGGCCCGCGGCTGCCAGGGCTCCTAAGGCAGCTCCAGGGCCTGCGCCCCTCCGGCGGGGTGGCTGCCTCGCCCCCACAGGCCTTGTGGCCCAGCTCCGAGTGCCCGTGTCCCTCCGTCTGTGTGTGTGTGTGTGTGTGTCTGTCTGTCTGTCGTGGGCACCTGTGTCTGTGTCCCTGCCTGTCCGAGGATGGGGTCCGGCGGCGCGGGCGGCCCCGGCTTGGCTTTGAGCCAGGCCGGCTGAAGAACAGGAGAGGCCAGGGGTCGTCCGGAGCCGGCCGGCGCCGGCCCGCGGCACCCCCCCAGCCAGTGAGCGGTCCGAGGTGGGGCGGCGTGCCATCCGGGGAGCCGAGCGGCGGCGACGCGCCCGCCAGGCCGGGGACGGGAGCGCGCCCGGGCTCCGGCGACAGCCTCCGCTCCGGGGTGCGGGAGGCGTCTTGGCCCCCACCCCCCCCGCCCGGCCCGGGGCAGGCGCCCTCCGCCACCCCGGGCGCGGCGCGGGAGGCGGTCAGTCAATCAATCAGTCGGGCCGGCAGGCGAGCATGCAGGCGGGCTGGCGCGATCGGGCGGGCGGAGGGCTGAGGAGCGGCGGGCGCCTGGCCCGGAGAGGCGCAGAGCAGGCTCTTGGGGCGCCCAGCGGCAGCCGCGGACGTCTACGGCCATACCACCCTGAACGCGCCCGATCTCGTCTGATCTCGGAAGCTAAGCAGGGTCGGGCCTGGTTAGTACTTGGATGGGAGACCGCCTGGGAATACCGGGTGCTGTAGGCTTTTTTTCCTCGGCCTTTTGCCTGCCTTCCTGTCTGTCCCTTGGCCGCCAACGCCCCCTCGACCAACGCGGCGGCGGCGGCGGCGGCGGCGGCGGCGGCGGCGGCGGCGGCGGCGGCGCCCCCCTCCGGGCGACCCGTGGCATGGCCCCCGCCCCGCCGGAAGCACCGCAGGGCGCCGCGGAGCACCGAGGGCGCCGGCTGCACGGGCAGGAGGCCACACACATGCACCACCTCCTCTTCCTCTCAAGCCCTTCACCCTCGCAGCCCGCCCTTCAAGCACACCCACCCACGTCCTAGCCGGCCGCGCGTCCCAGGGCGCCGCGGGGGCCCGAAGGCGGCCGACGGAGGGGACGGGGCGACAGCAGGAACCTCGGGGCCGGGGCGGGGAGGGGGCGGTCGCTGGGGGGAGCCGGGCGGGGGCTGGATCCCGTCTCCGCAGGCCTGCGAGCCCCTCCGGGGGGCCGGGGCGGGGCTTTGGGGGCCGGGGCCGGGGCGGGGCTTTGGGGGCCGGGGCCGGGGCCGGGGCCCTCCTCGCCCCGCCCCAATCTCCGCCCCCAGGCCCGCCCCCAGCCCCTAGCAATTCCCTGGCACCGCCCCCAGCCTCCAAGCCACCCAGCCACCCGCAACCCCCCCCACCTTCGGCCCGGGCCCGCCTGCACCTTCTCTCCGAAGGACATGCCCTGCCTCCCCCGCGGACCACCGTCCCTTCGGCCCTCAGCCACGACGTCCACGCTCCGCGGGCCCGGGACACCAGATGGCCCGACCGCCCGGGGCCTCAGGCCCCGTTGGCACCAGGCTGCGCGCTCCGCGGCCCCGCAACAGCCAAGGCCACAGCGACGCGGGGGCGGCCGGCACCCATGCCGAAAAGGGCCGCGCGCAACACAGCAAGAGACACAAGAGAGACTCGCTCCGCGCCTGGGCGTGGGCGCCGCGCACGCAACACAGGCACACGGTCCCGCGGCGGTTCGGCTGATGGGCAGGAATGGGGGCAGAACGGCATCCCTGACACCGTGGCTGCAGGGCCCGCGGCTGCCAGGGCTCCTAAGGCAGCTCCAGGGCCTGCGCCCCTCCGGCGGGGTGGCTGCCTCGCCCCCACAGGCCTTGTGGCCCAGCTCCGAGTGCCCGTGTCCCTCCGTCTGTGTGTGTGTGTGTGTGTGTGTCTGTCTGTCTGTCGTGGGCACCTGTGTCTGTGTCCCTGCCTGTCCGAGGATGGGGTCCGGCGGCGCGGGCGGCCCCGGCTTGGCTTTGAGCCAGGCCGGCTGAAGAACAGGAGAGGCCAGGGGTCGTCCGGAGCCGGCCGGCGCCGGCCCGCGGCACCCCCCCAGCCAGTGAGCGGTCCGAGGTGGGGCGGCGTGCCATCCGGGGAGCCGAGCGGCGGCGACGCGCCCGCCAGGCCGGGGACGGGAGCGCGCCCGGGCTCCGGCGACAGCCTCCGCTCCGGGGTGCGGGAGGCGTCTTGGCCCCCACCCCCCCCGCCCGGCCCGGGGCAGGCGCCCTCCGCCACCCCGGGCGCGGCGCGGGAGGCGGTCAGTCAATCAATCAGTCGGGCCGGCAGGCGAGCATGCAGGCGGGCTGGCGCGATCGGGCGGGCGGAGGGCTGAGGAGCGGCGGGCGCCTGGCCCGGAGAGGCGCAGAGCAGGCTCTTGGGGCGCCCAGCGGCAGCCGCGGACGTCTACGGCCATACCACCCTGAACGCGCCCGATCTCGTCTGATCTCGGAAGCTAAGCAGGGTCGGGCCTGGTTAGTACTTGGATGGGAGACCGCCTGGGAATACCGGGTGCTGTAGGCTTTTTTTCCTCGGCCTTTTGCCTGCCTTCCTGTCTGTCCCTTGGCCGCCAACGCCCCCTCGACCAACGCGGCGGCGGCGGCGGCGGCGGCGGCGGCGCCCCCCTCCGGGCGACCCGTGGCATGGCCCCCGCCCCGCCGGAAGCACCGCAGGGCGCCGCGGAGCACCGAGGGCGCCGGCTGCACGGGCAGGAGGCCACACACATGCACCACCTCCTCTTCCTCTCAAGCCCTTCACCCTCGCAGCCCGCCCTTCAAGCACACCCACCCACGTCCTAGCCGGCCGCGCGTCCCAGGGCGCCGCGGGGGCCCGAAGGCGGCCGACGGAGGGGACGGGGCGACAGCAGGAACCTCGGGGCCGGGGCGGGGAGGGGGCGGTCGCTGGGGGGAGCCGGGCGGGGGCTGGATCCCGTCTCCGCAGGCCTGCGAGCCCCTCCGGGGGGCCGGGGCGGGGCTTTGGGGGCCGGGGCCGGGGCGGGGCTTTGGGGGCCGGGGCCGGGGCCGGGGCCCTCCTCGCCCCGCCCCAATCTCCGCCCCCAGGCCCGCCCCCAGCCCCTAGCAATTCCCTGGCACCGCCCCCAGCCTCCAAGCCACCCAGCCACCCGCAACCCCCCCCACCTTCGGCCCGGGCCCGCCTGCACCTTCTCTCCGAAGGACATGCCCTGCCTCCCCCGCGGACCACCGTCCCTTCGGCCCTCAGCCACGACGTCCACGCTCCGCGGGCCCGGGACACCAGATGGCCCGACCGCCCGGGGCCTCAGGCCCCGTTGGCACCGGGCTGCGCGCTCCGCGGCCCCGCAACAGCCAAGGCCACAGCGACGCGGGGGCGGCCGGCACCCATGCCGAAAAGGGCCGCGCGCAACACAGCAAGAGACACAAGAGAGACTCGCTCCGCGCCTGGGCGTGGGCGCCGCGCACGCAACACAGGCACACGGTCCCGCGGCGGTTCGGCTGATGGGCAGGAATGGGGGCAGAACGGCATCCCTGACACCGTGGCTGCAGGGCCCGCGGCTGCCAGGGCTCCTAAGGCAGCTCCAGGGCCTGCGCCCCTCCGGCGGGGTGGCTGCCTCGCCCCCACAGGCCTTGTGGCCCAGCTCCGAGTGCCCGTGTCCCTCCGTCTGTGTGTGTGTGTGTGTGTGTCTGTCTGTCTGTCGTGGGCACCTGTGTCTGTGTCCCTGCCTGTCCGAGGATGGGGTCCGGCGGCGCGGGCGGCCCCGGCTTGGCTTTGAGCCAGGCCGGCTGAAGAACAGGAGAGGCCAGGGGTCGTCCGGAGCCGGCCGGCGCCGGCCCGCGGCACCCCCCCAGCCAGTGAGCGGTCCGAGGTGGGGCGGCGTGCCATCCGGGGAGCCGAGCGGCGGCGACGCGCCCGCCAGGCCGGGGACGGGAGCGCGCCCGGGCTCCGGCGACAGCCTCCGCTCCGGGGTGCGGGAGGCGTCTTGGCCCCCACCCCCCCCGCCCGGCCCGGGGCAGGCGCCCTCCGCCACCCCGGGCGCGGCGCGGGAGGCGGTCAGTCAATCAATCAGTCGGGCCGGCAGGCGAGCATGCAGGCGGGCTGGCGCGATCGGGCGGGCGGAGGGCTGAGGAGCGGCGGGCGCCTGGCCCGGAGAGGCGCAGAGCAGGCTCTTGGGGCGCCCAGCGGCAGCCGCGGACGTCTACGGCCATACCACCCTGAACGCGCCCGATCTCGTCTGATCTCGGAAGCTAAGCAGGGTCGGGCCTGGTTAGTACTTGGATGGGAGACCGCCTGGGAATACCGGGTGCTGTAGGCTTTTTTTCCTCGGCCTTTTGCCTGCCTTCCTGTCTGTCCCTTGGCCGCCAACGCCCCCTCGACCAACGCGGCGGCGGCGGCGGCGGCGGCGGCGGCGGCGGCGGCGGCGCCCCCCTCCGGGCGACCCGTGGCATGGCCCCCGCCCCGCCGGAAGCACCGCAGGGCGCCGCGGAGCACCGAGGGCGCCGGCTGCACGGGCAGGAGGCCACACACATGCACCACCTCCTCTTCCTCTCAAGCCCTTCACCCTCGCAGCCCGCCCTTCAAGCACACCCACCCACGTCCTAGCCGGCCGCGCGTCCCAGGGCGCCGCGGGGGCCCGAAGGCGGCCGACGGAGGGGACGGGGCGACAGCAGGAACCTCGGGGCCGGGGCGGGGAGGGGGCGGTCGCTGGGGGGAGCCGGGCGGGGGCTGGATCCCGTCTCCGCAGGCCTGCGAGCCCCTCCGGGGGGCCGGGGCGGGGCTTTGGGGGCCGGGGCCGGGGCGGGGCTTTGGGGGCCGGGGCCGGGGCCGGGGCCGGGCCCGCCTGCGGGCCCTCCTCGCCCCGCCCCAATCTCCGCCCCCAGGCCCGCCCCCAGCCCCTAGCAATTCCCTGGCACCGCCCCCAGCCTCCAAGCCACCCAGCCACCCGCAACCCCCCCCACCTTCGGCCCGGGCCCGCCTGCACCTTCTCTCCGAAGGACATGCCCTGCCTCCCCCGCGGACCACCGTCCCTTCGGCCCTCAGCCACGACGTCCACGCTCCGCGGGCCCGGGACACCAGATGGCCCGACCGCCCGGGGCCTCAGGCCCCGTTGGCACCGGGCTGCGCGCTCCGCGGCCCCGCAACAGCCAAGGCCACAGCGACGCGGGGGCGGCCGGCACCCATGCCGAAAAGGGCCGCGCGCAACACAGCAAGAGACACAAGAGAGACTCGCTCCGCGCCTGGGCGTGGGCGCCGCGCACGCAACACAGGCACACGGTCCCGCGGCGGTTCGGCTGATGGGCAGGAATGGGGGCAGAACGGCATCCCTGACACCGTGGCTGCAGGGCCCGCGGCTGCCAGGGCTCCTAAGGCAGCTCCAGGGCCTGCGCCCCTCCGGCGGGGTGGCTGCCTCGCCCCCACAGGCCTTGTGGCCCAGCTCCGAGTGCCCGTGTCCCTCCGTCTGTGTGTGTGTGTGTGTGTGTCTGTCTGTCTGTCGTGGGCACCTGTGTCTGTGTCCCTGCCTGTCCGAGGATGGGGTCCGGCGGCGCGGGCGGCCCCGGCTTGGCTTTGAGCCAGGCCGGCTGAAGAACAGGAGAGGCCAGGGGTCGTCCGGAGCCGGCCGGCGCCGGCCCGCGGCACCCCCCCAGCCAGTGAGCGGTCCGAGGTGGGGCGGCGTGCCATCCGGGGAGCCGAGCGGCGGCGACGCGCCCGCCAGGCCGGGGACGGGAGCGCGCCCGGGCTCCGGCGACAGCCTCCGCTCCGGGGTGCGGGAGGCGTCTTGGCCCCCACCCCCCCCGCCCGGCCCGGGGCAGGCGCCCTCCGCCACCCCGGGCGTGGCGCGGGAGGCGGTCAGTCAATCAATCAGTCGGGCCGGCAGGCGAGCATGCAGGCGGGCTGGCGCGATCGGGCGGGCGGAGGGCTGAGGAGCGGCGGGCGCCTGGCCCGGAGAGGCGCAGAGCAGGCTCTTGGGGCGCCCAGCGGCAGCCGCGGACGTCTACGGCCATACCACCCTGAACGCGCCCGATCTCGTCTGATCTCGGAAGCTAAGCAGGGTCGGGCCTGGTTAGTACTTGGATGGGAGACCGCCTGGGAATACCGGGTGCTGTAGGCTTTTTTTCCTCGGCCTTTTGCCTGCCTTCCTGTCTGTCCCTTGGCCGCCAACGCCCCCTCGACCAACGCGGCGGCGGCGGCGGCGGCGGCGGCGGCGGCGGCGGCGGCGGCGGCGCCCCCCTCCGGGCGACCCGTGGCATGGCCCCCGCCCCGCCGGAAGCACCGCAGGGCGCCGCGGAGCACCGAGGGCGCCGGCTGCACGGGCAGGAGGCCACACACATGCACCACCTCCTCTTCCTCTCAAGCCCTTCACCCTCGCAGCCCGCCCTTCAAGCACACCCACCCACGTCCTAGCCGGCCGCGCGTCCCAGGGCGCCGCGGGGGCCCGAAGGCGGCCGACGGAGGGGACGGGGCGACAGCAGGAACCTCGGGGCCGGGGCGGGGAGGGGGCGGTCGCTGGGGGGAGCCGGGCGGGGGCTGGATCCCGTCTCCGCAGGCCTGCGAGCCCCTCCGGGGGGCCGGGGCGGGGCTTTGGGGGCCGGGGCCGGGGCGGGGCTTTGGGGGCCGGGGCCGGGGCCGGGGCCCTCCTCGCCCCGCCCCAATCTCCGCCCCCAGGCCCGCCCCCAGCCCCTAGCAATTCCCTGGCACCGCCCCCAGCCTCCAAGCCACCCAGCCACCCGCAACCCCCCCCACCTTCGGCCCGGGCCCGCCTGCACCTTCTCTCCGAAGGACATGCCCTGCCTCCCCCGCGGACCACCGTCCCTTCGGCCCTCAGCCACGACGTCCACGCTCCGCGGGCCCGGGACACCAGATGGCCCGACCGCCCGGGGCCTCAGGCCCCGTTGGCACCGGGCTGCGCGCTCCGCGGCCCCGCAACAGCCAAGGCCACAGCGACGCGGGGGCGGCCGGCACCCATGCCGAAAAGGGCCGCGCGCAACACAGCAAGAGACACAAGAGAGACTCGCTCCGCGCCTGGGCGTGGGCGCCGCGCACGCAACACAGGCACACGGTCCCGCGGCGGTTCGGCTGATGGGCAGGAATGGGGGCAGAACGGCATCCCTGACACCGTGGCTGCAGGGCCCGCGGCTGCCAGGGCTCCTAAGGCAGCTCCAGGGCCTGCGCCCCTCCGGCGGGGTGGCTGCCTCGCCCCCACAGGCCTTGTGGCCCAGCTCCGAGTGCCCGTGTCCCTCCGTCTGTGTGTGTGTGTGTGTGTGTCTGTCTGTCTGTCGTGGGCACCTGTGTCTGTGTCCCTGCCTGTCCGAGGATGGGGTCCGGCGGCGCGGGCGGCCCCGGCTTGGCTTTGAGCCAGGCCGGCTGAAGAACAGGAGAGGCCAGGGGTCGTCCGGAGCCGGCCGGCGCCGGCCCGCGGCACCCCCCCAGCCAGTGAGCGGTCCGAGGTGGGGCGGCGTGCCATCCGGGGAGCCGAGCGGCGGCGACGCGCCCGCCAGGCCGGGGACGGGAGCGCGCCCGGGCTCCGGCGACAGCCTCCGCTCCGGGGTGCGGGAGGCGTCTTGGCCCCCACCCCCCCCGCCCGGCCCGGGGCAGGCGCCCTCCGCCACCCCGGGCGCGGCGCGGGAGGCGGTCAGTCAATCAATCAGTCGGGCCGGCAGGCGAGCATGCAGGCGGGCTGGCGCGATCGGGCGGGCGGAGGGCTGAGGAGCGGCGGGCGCCTGGCCCGGAGAGGCGCAGAGCAGGCTCTTGGGGCGCCCAGCGGCAGCCGCGGACGTCTACGGCCATACCACCCTGAACGCGCCCGATCTCGTCTGATCTCGGAAGCTAAGCAGGGTCGGGCCTGGTTAGTACTTGGATGGGAGACCGCCTGGGAATACCGGGTGCTGTAGGCTTTTTTTCCTCGGCCTTTTGCCTGCCTTCCTGTCTGTCCCTTGGCCGCCAACGCCCCCTCGACCAACGCGGCGGCGGCGGCGGCGGCGGCGGCGGCGCCCCCCTCCGGGCGACCCGTGGCATGGCCCCCGCCCCGCCGGAAGCACCGCAGGGCGCCGCGGAGCACCGAGGGCGCCGGCTGCACGGGCAGGAGGCCACACACATGCACCACCTCCTCTTCCTCTCAAGCCCTTCACCCTCGCAGCCCGCCCTTCAAGCACACCCACCCACGTCCTAGCCGGCCGCGCGTCCCAGGGCGCCGCGGGGGCCCGAAGGCGGCCGACGGAGGGGACGGGGCGACAGCAGGAACCTCGGGGCCGGGGCGGGGAGGGGGCGGTCGCTGGGGGGAGCCGGGCGGGGGCTGGATCCCGTCTCCGCAGGCCTGCGAGCCCCTCCGGGGGGCCGGGGCGGGGCTTTGGGGGCCGGGGCCGGGGCGGGGCTTTGGGGGCCGGGGCCGGGGCCGGGGCCCTCCTCGCCCCGCCCCAATCTCCGCCCCCAGGCCCGCCCCCAGCCCCTAGCAATTCCCTGGCACCGCCCCCAGCCTCCAAGCCACCCAGCCACCCGCAACCCCCCCCACCTTCGGCCCGGGCCCGCCTGCACCTTCTCTCCGAAGGACATGCCCTGCCTCCCCCGCGGACCACCGTCCCTTCGGCCCTCAGCCACGACGTCCACGCTCCGCGGGCCCGGGACACCAGATGGCCCGACCGCCCGGGGCCTCAGGCCCCGTTGGCACCGGGCTGCGCGCTCCGCGGCCCCGCAACAGCCAAGGCCACAGCGACGCGGGGGCGGCCGGCACCCATGCCGAAAAGGGCCGCGCGCAACACAGCAAGAGACACAAGAGAGACTCGCTCCGCGCCTGGGCGTGGGCGCCGCGCACGCAACACAGGCACACGGTCCCGCGGCGGTTCGGCTGATGGGCAGGAATGGGGGCAGAACGGCATCCCTGACACCGTGGCTGCAGGGCCCGCGGCTGCCAGGGCTCCTAAGGCAGCTCCAGGGCCTGCGCCCCTCCGGCGGGGTGGCTGCCTCGCCCCCACAGGCCTTGTGGCCCAGCTCCGAGTGCCCGTGTCCCCCCGTCTGTGTGTGTGTGTGTGTGTGTCTGTCTGTCTGTCGTGGGCACCTGTGTCTGTGTCCCTGCCTGTCCGAGGATGGGGTCCGGCGGCGCGGGCGGCCCCGGCTTGGCTTTGAGCCAGGCCGGCTGAAGAACAGGAGAGGCCAGGGGTCGTCCGGAGCCGGCCGGCGCCGGCCCGCGGCACCCCCCCAGCCAGTGAGCGGTCCGAGGTGGGGCGGCGTGCCATCCGGGGAGCCGAGCGGCGGCGACGCGCCCGCCAGGCCGGGGACGGGAGCGCGCCCGGGCTCCGGCGACAGCCTCCGCTCCGGGGTGCGGGAGGCGTCTTGGCCCCCACCCCCCCCGCCCGGCCCGGGGCAGGCGCCCTCCGCCACCCCGGGCGCGGCGCGGGAGGCGGTCAGTCAATCAATCAGTCGGGCCGGCAGGCGAGCATGCAGGCGGGCTGGCGCGATCGGGCGGGCGGAGGGCTGAGGAGCGGCGGGCGCCTGGCCCGGAGAGGCGCAGAGCAGGCTCTTGGGGCGCCCAGCGGCAGCCGCGGACGTCTACGGCCATACCACCCTGAACGCGCCCGATCTCGTCTGATCTCGGAAGCTAAGCAGGGTCGGGCCTGGTTAGTACTTGGATGGGAGACCGCCTGGGAATACCGGGTGCTGTAGGCTTTTTTTCCTCGGCCTTTTGCCTGCCTTCCTGTCTGTCCCTTGGCCGCCAACGCCCCCTCGACCAACGCGGCGGCGGCGGCGGCGGCGGCGGCGGCGGCGGCGGCGGCGGCGCCCCCCTCCGGGCGACCCGTGGCATGGCCCCCGCCCCGCCGGAAGCACCGCAGGGCGCCGCGGAGCACCGAGGGCGCCGGCTGCACGGGCAGGAGGCCACACACATGCACCACCTCCTCTTCCTCTCAAGCCCTTCACCCTCGCAGCCCGCCCTTCAAGCACACCCACCCACGTCCTAGCCGGCCGCGCGTCCCAGGGCGCCGCGGGGGCCCGAAGGCGGCCGACGGAGGGGACGGGGCGACAGCAGGAACCTCGGGGCCGGGGCGGGGAGGGGGCGGTCGCTGGGGGGAGCCGGGCGGGGGCTGGATCCCGTCTCCGCAGGCCTGCGAGCCCCTCCGGGGGGCCGGGGCGGGGCTTTGGGGGCCGGGGCCGGGGCCGGGGCCGGGCCCGCCTGCGGGCCCTCCTCGCCCCGCCCCAATCTCCGCCCCCAGGCCCGCCCCCAGCCCCTAGCAATTCCCTGGCACCGCCCCCAGCCTCCAAGCCACCCAGCCACCCGCAACCCCCCCCACCTTCGGCCCGGGCCCGCCTGCACCTTCTCTCCGAAGGACATGCCCTGCCTCCCCCGCGGACCACCGTCCCTTCGGCCCTCAGCCACGACGTCCACGCTCCGCGGGCCCGGGACACCAGATGGCCCGACCGCCCGGGGCCTCAGGCCCCGTTGGCACCGGGCTGCGCGCTCCGCGGCCCCGCAACAGCCAAGGCCACAGCGACGCGGGGGCGGCCGGCACCCATGCCGAAAAGGGCCGCGCGCAACACAGCAAGAGACACAAGAGAGACTCGCTCCGCGCCTGGGCGTGGGCGCCGCGCACGCAACACAGGCACACGGTCCCGCGGCGGTTCGGCTGATGGGCAGGAATGGGGGCAGAACGGCATCCCTGACACCGTGGCTGCAGGGCCCGCGGCTGCCAGGGCTCCTAAGGCAGCTCCAGGGCCTGCGCCCCTCCGGCGGGGTGGCTGCCTCGCCCCCACAGGCCTTGTGGCCCAGCTCCGAGTGCCCGTGTCCCTCCGTCTGTGTGTGTGTGTGTGTGTGTCTGTCTGTCTGTCGTGGGCACCTGTGTCTGTGTCCCTGCCTGTCCGAGGATGGGGTCCGGCGGCGCGGGCGGCCCCGGCTTGGCTTTGAGCCAGGCCGGCTGAAGAACAGGAGAGGCCAGGGGTCGTCCGGAGCCGGCCGGCGCCGGCCCGCGGCACCCCCCCAGCCAGTGAGCGGTCCGAGGTGGGGCGGCGTGCCATCCGGGGAGCCGAGCGGCGGCGACGCGCCCGCCAGGCCGGGGACGGGAGCGCGCCCGGGCTCCGGCGACAGCCTCCGCTCCGGGGTGCGGGAGGCGTCTTGGCCCCCACCCCCCCCGCCCGGCCCGGGGCAGGCGCCCTCCGCCACCCCGGGCGCGGCGCGGGAGGCGGTCAGTCAATCAATCAGTCGGGCCGGCAGGCGAGCATGCAGGCGGGCTGGCGCGATCGGGCGGGCGGAGGGCTGAGGAGCGGCGGGCGCCTGGCCCGGAGAGGCGCAGAGCAGGCTCTTGGGGCGCCCAGCGGCAGCCGCGGACGTCTACGGCCATACCACCCTGAACGCGCCCGATCTCGTCTGATCTCGGAAGCTAAGCAGGGTCGGGCCTGGTTAGTACTTGGATGGGAGACCGCCTGGGAATACCGGGTGCTGTAGGCTTTTTTTCCTCGGCCTTTTGCCTGCCTTCCTGTCTGTCCCTTGGCCGCCAACGCCCCCTCGACCAACGCGGCGGCGGCGGCGGCGGCGGCGGCGGCGGCGGCGGCGGCGGCGGCGCCCCCCTCCGGGCGACCCGTGGCATGGCCCCCGCCCCGCCGGAAGCACCGCAGGGCGCCGCGGAGCACCGAGGGCGCCGGCTGCACGGGCAGGAGGCCACACACATGCACCACCTCCTCTTCCTCTCAAGCCCTTCACCCTCGCAGCCCGCCCTTCAAGCACACCCACCCACGTCCTAGCCGGCCGCGCGTCCCAGGGCGCCGCGGGGGCCCGAAGGCGGCCGACGGAGGGGACGGGGCGACAGCAGGAACCTCGGGGCCGGGGCGGGGAGGGGGCGGTCGCTGGGGGGAGCCGGGCGGGGGCTGGATCCCGTCTCCGCAGGCCTGCGAGCCCCTCCGGGGGGCCGGGGCGGGGCTTTGGGGGCCGGGGCCGGGGCGGGGCTTTGGGGGCCGGGGCCGGGGCCGGGGCCCTCCTCGCCCCGCCCCAATCTCCGCCCCCAGGCCCGCCCCCAGCCCCTAGCAATTCCCTGGCACCGCCCCCAGCCTCCAAGCCACCCAGCCACCCGCAACCCCCCCCACCTTCGGCCCGGGCCCGCCTGCACCTTCTCTCCGAAGGACATGCCCTGCCTCCCCCGCGGACCACCGTCCCTTCGGCCCTCAGCCACGACGTCCACGCTCCGCGGGCCCGGGACACCAGATGGCCCGACCGCCCGGGGCCTCAGGCCCCGTTGGCACCGGGCTGCGCGCTCCGCGGCCCCGCAACAGCCAAGGCCACAGCGACGCGGGGGCGGCCGGCACCCATGCCGAAAAGGGCCGCGCGCAACACAGCAAGAGACACAAGAGAGACTCGCTCCGCGCCTGGGCGTGGGCGCCGCGCACGCAACACAGGCACACGGTCCCGCGGCGGTTCGGCTGATGGGCAGGAATGGGGGCAGAACGGCATCCCTGACACCGTGGCTGCAGGGCCCGCGGCTGCCAGGGCTCCTAAGGCAGCTCCAGGGCCTGCGCCCCTCCGGCGGGGTGGCTGCCTCGCCCCCACAGGCCTTGTGGCCCAGCTCCGAGTGCCCGTGTCCCTCCGTCTGTGTGTGTGTGTGTGTGTGTGTGTGTCTGTCTGTCTGTCGTGGGCACCTGTGTCTGTGTCCCTGCCTGTCCGAGGATGGGGTCCGGCGGCGCGGGCGGCCCCGGCTTGGCTTTGAGCCAGGCCGGCTGAAGAACAGGAGAGGCCAGGGGTCGTCCGGAGCCGGCCGGCGCCGGCCCGCGGCACCCCCCCAGCCAGTGAGCGGTCCGAGGTGGGGCGGCGTGCCATCCGGGGAGCCGAGCGGCGGCGACGCGCCCGCCAGGCCGGGGACGGGAGCGCGCCCGGGCTCCGGCGACAGCCTCCGCTCCGGGGTGCGGGAGGCGTCTTGGCCCCCACCCCCCCCGCCCGGCCCGGGGCAGGCGCCCTCCGCCACCCCGGGTGCGGCGCGGGAGGCGGTCAGTCAATCAATCAGTCGGGCCGGCAGGCGAGCATGCAGGCGGGCTGGCGCGATCGGGCGGGCGGAGGGCTGAGGAGCGGCGGGCGCCTGGCCCGGAGAGGCGCAGAGCAGGCTCTTGGGGCGCCCAGCGGCAGCCGCGGACGTCTACGGCCATACCACCCTGAACGCGCCCGATCTCGTCTGATCTCGGAAGCTAAGCAGGGTCGGGCCTGGTTAGTACTTGGATGGGAGACCGCCTGGGAATACCGGGTGCTGTAGGCTTTTTTTCCTCGGCCTTTTGCCTGCCTTCCTGTCTGTCCCTTGGCCGCCAACGCCCCCTCGACCAACGCGGCGGCGGCGGCGGCGGCGGCGGCGGCGGCGGCGGCGGCGGCGGCGGCGCCCCCCTCCGGGCGACCCGTGGCATGGCCCCCGCCCCGCCGGAAGCACCGCAGGGCGCCGCGGAGCACCGAGGGCGCCGGCTGCACGGGCAGGAGGCCACACACATGCACCACCTCCTCTTCCTCTCAAGCCCTTCACCCTCGCAGCCCGCCCTTCAAGCACACCCACCCACGTCCTAGCCGGCCGCGCGTCCCAGGGCGCCGCGGGGGCCCGAAGGCGGCCGACGGAGGGGACGGGGCGACAGCAGGAACCTCGGGGCCGGGGCGGGGAGGGGGCGGTCGCTGGGGGGAGCCGGGCGGGGGCTGGATCCCGTCTCCGCAGGCCTGCGAGCCCCTCCGGGGGGCCGGGGCGGGGCTTTGGGGGCCGGGGCCGGGGCGGGGCTTTGGGGGCCGGGGCCGGGGCCCTCCTCGCCCCGCCCCAATCTCCGCCCCCAGGCCCGCCCCCAGCCCCTAGCAATTCCCTGGCACCGCCCCCAGCCTCCAAGCCACCCAGCCACCCGCAACCCCCCCCACCTTCGGCCCGGGCCCGCCTGCACCTTCTCTCCGAAGGACATGCCCTGCCTCCCCCGCGGACCACCGTCCCTTCGGCCCTCAGCCACGACGTCCACGCTCCGCGGGCCCGGGACACCAGATGGCCCGACCGCCCGGGGCCTCAGGCCCCGTTGGCACCGGGCTGCGCGCTCCGCGGCCCCGCAACAGCCAAGGCCACAGCGACGCGGGGGCGGCCGGCACCCATGCCGAAAAGGGCCGCGCGCAACACAGCAAGAGACACAAGAGAGACTCGCTCCGCGCCTGGGCGTGGGCGCCGCGCACGCAACACAGGCACACGGTCCCGCGGCGGTTCGGCTGATGGGCAGGAATGGGGGCAGAACGGCATCCCTGACACCGTGGCTGCAGGGCCCGCGGCTGCCAGGGCTCCTAAGGCAGCTCCAGGGCCTGCGCCCCTCCGGCGGGGTGGCTGCCTCGCCCCCACAGGCCTTGTGGCCCAGCTCCGAGTGCCCGTGTCCCTCCGTCTGTGTGTGTGTGTGTGTGTGTGTGTGTCTGTCTGTCTGTCGTGGGCACCTGTGTCTGTGTCCCTGCCTGTCCGAGGATGGGGTCCGGCGGCGCGGGCGGCCCCGGCTTGGCTTTGAGCCAGGCCGGCTGAAGAACAGGAGAGGCCAGGGGTCGTCCGGAGCCGGCCGGCGCCGGCCCGCGGCACCCCCCCAGCCAGTGAGCGGTCCGAGGTGGGGCGGCGTGCCATCCGGGGAGCCGAGCGGCGGCGACGCGCCCGCCAGGCCGGGGACGGGAGCGCGCCCGGGCTCCGGCGACAGCCTCCGCTCCGGGGTGCGGGAGGCGTCTTGGCCCCCACCCCCCCCGCCCGGCCCGGGGCAGGCGCCCTCCGCCACCCCGGGCGCGGCGCGGGAGGCGGTCAGTCAATCAATCAGTCGGGCCGGCAGGCGAGCATGCAGGCGGGCTGGCGCGATCGGGCGGGCGGAGGGCTGAGGAGCGGCGGGCGCCTGGCCCGGAGAGGCGCAGAGCAGGCTCTTGGGGCGCCCAGCGGCAGCCGCGGACGTCTACGGCCATACCACCCTGAACGCGCCCGATCTCGTCTGATCTCGGAAGCTAAGCAGGGTCGGGCCTGGTTAGTACTTGGATGGGAGACCGCCTGGGAATACCGGGTGCTGTAGGCTTTTTTTCCTCGGCCTTTTGCCTGCCTTCCTGTCTGTCCCTTGGCCGCCAACGCCCCCTCGACCAACGCGGCGGCGGCGGCGGCGGCGGCGGCGGCGGCGGCGGCGGCGGCGGCGCCCCCCTCCGGGCGACCCGTGGCATGGCCCCCGCCCCGCCGGAAGCACCGCAGGGCGCCGCGGAGCACCGAGGGCGCCGGCTGCACGGGCAGGAGGCCACACACATGCACCACCTCCTCTTCCTCTCAAGCCCTTCACCCTCGCAGCCCGCCCTTCAAGCACACCCACCCACGTCCTAGCCGGCCGCGCGTCCCAGGGCGCCGCGGGGGCCCGAAGGCGGCCGACGGAGGGGACGGGGCGACAGCAGGAACCTCGGGGCCGGGGCGGGGAGGGGGCGGTCGCTGGGGGGAGCCGGGCGGGGGCTGGATCCCGTCTCCGCAGGCCTGCGAGCCCCTCCGGGGGGCCGGGGCGGGGCTTTGGGGGCCGGGGCCGGGGCCGGGGCCCTCCTCGCCCCGCCCCAATCTCCGCCCCCAGGCCCGCCCCCAGCCCCTAGCAATTCCCTGGCACCGCCCCCAGCCTCCAAGCCACCCAGCCACCCGCAACCCCCCCCACCTTCGGCCCGGGCCCGCCTGCACCTTCTCTCCGAAGGACATGCCCTGCCTCCCCCGCGGACCACCGTCCCTTCGGCCCTCAGCCACGACGTCCACGCTCCGCGGGCCCGGGACACCAGATGGCCCGACCGCCCGGGGCCTCAGGCCCCGTTGGCACCGGGCTGCGCGCTCCGCGGCCCCGCAACAGCCAAGGCCACAGCGACGCGGGGGCGGCCGGCACCCATGCCGAAAAGGGCCGCGCGCAACACAGCAAGAGACACAAGAGAGACTCGCTCCGCGCCTGGGCGTGGGCGCCGCGCACGCAACACAGGCACACGGTCCCGCGGCGGTTCGGCTGATGGGCAGGAATGGGGGCAGAACGGCATCCCTGACACCGTGGCTGCAGGGCCCGCGGCTGCCAGGGCTCCTAAGGCAGCTCCAGGGCCTGCGCCCCTCCGGCGGGGTGGCTGCCTCGCCCCCACAGGCCTTGTGGCCCAGCTCCGAGTGCCCGTGTCCCTCCGTCTGTGTGTGTGTGTGTGTGTGTCTGTCTGTCTGTCGTGGGCACCTGTGTCTGTGTCCCTGCCTGTCCGAGGATGGGGTCCGGCGGCGCGGGCGGCCCCGGCTTGGCTTTGAGCCAGGCCGGCTGAAGAACAGGAGAGGCCAGGGGTCGTCCGGAGCCGGCCGGCGCCGGCCCGCGGCACCCCCCCAGCCAGTGAGCGGTCCGAGGTGGGGCGGCGTGCCATCCGGGGAGCCGAGCGGCGGCGACGCGCCCGCCAGGCCGGGGACGGGAGCGCGCCCGGGCTCCGGCGACAGCCTCCGCTCCGGGGTGCGGGAGGCGTCTTGGCCCCCACCCCCCCCGCCCGGCCCGGGGCAGGCGCCCTCCGCCACCCCGGGCGTGGCGCGGGAGGCGGTCAGTCAATCAATCAGTCGGGCCGGCAGGCGAGCATGCAGGCGGGCTGGCGCGATCGGGCGGGCGGAGGGCTGAGGAGCGGCGGGCGCCTGGCCCGGAGAGGCGCAGAGCAGGCTCTTGGGGCGCCCAGCGGCAGCCGCAGACGTCTACGGCCATACCACCCTGAACGCGCCCGATCTCGTCTGATCTCGGAAGCTAAGCAGGGTCGGGCCTGGTTAGTACTTGGATGGGAGACCGCCTGGGAATACCGGGTGCTGTAGGCTTTTTTTCCTCGGCCTTTTGCCTGCCTTCCTGTCTGTCCCTTGGCCGCCAACGCCCCCTCGACCAACGCGGCGGCGGCGGCGGCGGCGGCGGCGGCGGCGGCGGCGGCGGCGGCGCCCCCCTCCGGGCGACCCGTGGCATGGCCCCCGCCCCGCCGGAAGCACCGCAGGGCGCCGCGGAGCACCGAGGGCGCCGGCTGCACGGGCAGGAGGCCACACACATGCACCACCTCCTCTTCCTCTCAAGCCCTTCACCCTCGCAGCCCGCCCTTCAAGCACACCCACCCACGTCCTAGCCGGCCGCGCGTCCCAGGGCGCCGCGGGGGCCCGAAGGCGGCCGACGGAGGGGACGGGGCGACAGCAGGAACCTCGGGGCCGGGGCGGGGAGGGGGCGGTCGCTGGGGGGAGCCGGGCGGGGGCTGGATCCCGTCTCCGCAGGCCTGCGAGCCCCTCCGGGGGGCCGGGGCGGGGCTTTGGGGGCCGGGGCCGGGGCGGGGCTTTGGGGGCCGGGGCCGGGGCCGGGGCCCTCCTCGCCCCGCCCCAATCTCCGCCCCCAGGCCCGCCCCCAGCCCCTAGCAATTCCCTGGCACCGCCCCCAGCCTCCAAGCCACCCAGCCACCCGCAACCCCCCCCACCTTCGGCCCGGGCCCGCCTGCACCTTCTCTCCGAAGGACATGCCCTGCCTCCCCCGCGGACCACCGTCCCTTCGGCCCTCAGCCACGACGTCCACGCTCCGCGGGCCCGGGACACCAGATGGCCCGACCGCCCGGGGCCTCAGGCCCCGTTGGCACCGGGCTGCGCGCTCCGCGGCCCCGCAACAGCCAAGGCCACAGCGACGCGGGGGCGGCCGGCACCCATGCCGAAAAGGGCCGCGCGCAACACAGCAAGAGACACAAGAGAGACTCGCTCCGCGCCTGGGCGTGGGCGCCGCGCACGCAACACAGGCACACGGTCCCGCGGCGGTTCGGCTGATGGGCAGGAATGGGGGCAGAACGGCATCCCTGACACCGTGGCTGCAGGGCCCGCGGCTGCCAGGGCTCCTAAGGCAGCTCCAGGGCCTGCGCCCCTCCGGCGGGGTGGCTGCCTCGCCCCCACAGGCCTTGTGGCCCAGCTCCGAGTGCCCGTGTCCCTCCGTCTGTGTGTGTGTGTGTGTGTGTCTGTCTGTCTGTCGTGGGCACCTGTGTCTGTGTCCCTGCCTGTCCGAGGATGGGGTCCGGCGGCGCGGGCGGCCCCGGCTTGGCTTTGAGCCAGGCCGGCTGAAGAACAGGAGAGGCCAGGGGTCGTCCGGAGCCGGCCGGCGCCGGCCCGCGGCACCCCCCCAGCCAGTGAGCGGTCCGAGGTGGGGCGGCGTGCCATCCGGGGAGCCGAGCGGCGGCGACGCGCCCGCCAGGCCGGGGACGGGAGCGCGCCCGGGCTCCGGCGACAGCCTCCGCTCCGGGGTGCGGGAGGCGTCTTGGCCCCCACCCCCCCCGCCCGGCCCGGGGCAGGCGCCCTCCGCCACCCCGGGCGTGGCGCGGGAGGCGGTCAGTCAATCAATCAGTCGGGCCGGCAGGCGAGCATGCAGGCGGGCTGGCGCGATCGGGCGGGCGGAGGGCTGAGGAGCGGCGGGCGCCTGGCCCGGAGAGGCGCAGAGCAGGCTCTTGGGGCGCCCAGCGGCAGCCGCGGACGTCTACGGCCATACCACCCTGAACGCGCCCGATCTCGTCTGATCTCGGAAGCTAAGCAGGGTCGGGCCTGGTTAGTACTTGGATGGGAGACCGCCTGGGAATACCGGGTGCTGTAGGCTTTTTTTCCTCGGCCTTTTGCCTGCCTTCCTGTCTGTCCCTTGGCCGCCAACGCCCCCTCGACCAACGCGGCGGCGGCGGCGGCGGCGGCGGCGGCGCCCCCCTCCGGGCGACCCGTGGCATGGCCCCCGCCCCGCCGGAAGCACCGCAGGGCGCCGCGGAGCACCGAGGGCGCCGGCTGCACGGGCAGGAGGCCACACACATGCACCACCTCCTCTTCCTCTCAAGCCCTTCACCCTCGCAGCCCGCCCTTCAAGCACACCCACCCACGTCCTAGCCGGCCGCGCGTCCCAGGGCGCCGCGGGGGCCCGAAGGCGGCCGACGGAGGGGACGGGGCGACAGCAGGAACCTCGGGGCCGGGGCGGGGAGGGGGCGGTCGCTGGGGGGAGCCGGGCGGGGGCTGGATCCCGTCTCCGCAGGCCTGCGAGCCCCTCCGGGGGGCCGGGGCGGGGCTTTGGGGGCCGGGGCCGGGGCGGGGCTTTGGGGGCCGGGGCCCTCCTCGCCCCGCCCCAATCTCCGCCCCCAGGCCCGCCCCCAGCCCCTAGCAATTCCCTGGCACCGCCCCCAGCCTCCAAGCCACCCAGCCACCCGCAACCCCCCCCACCTTCGGCCCGGGCCCGCCTGCACCTTCTCTCCGAAGGACATGCCCTGCCTCCCCCGCGGACCACCGTCCCTTCGGCCCTCAGCCACGACGTCCACGCTCCGCGGGCCCGGGACACCAGATGGCCCGACCGCCCGGGGCCTCAGGCCCCGTTGGCACCGGGCTGCGCGCTCCGCGGCCCCGCAACAGCCAAGGCCACAGCGACGCGGGGGCGGCCGGCACCCATGCCGAAAAGGGCCGCGCGCAACACAGCAAGAGACACAAGAGAGACTCGCTCCGCGCCTGGGCGTGGGCGCCGCGCACGCAACACAGGCACACGGTCCCGCGGCGGTTCGGCTGATGGGCAGGAATGGGGGCAGAACGGCATCCCTGACACCGTGGCTGCAGGGCCCGCGGCTGCCAGGGCTCCTAAGGCAGCTCCAGGGCCTGCGCCCCTCCGGCGGGGTGGCTGCCTCGCCCCCACAGGCCTTGTGGCCCAGCTCCGAGTGCCCGTGTCCCTCCGTCTGTGTGTGTGTGTGTGTGTGTCTGTCTGTCTGTCGTGGGCACCTGTGTCTGTGTCCCTGCCTGTCCGAGGATGGGGTCCGGCGGCGCGGGCGGCCCCGGCTTGGCTTTGAGCCAGGCCGGCTGAAGAACAGGAGAGGCCAGGGGTCGTCCGGAGCCGGCCGGCGCCGGCCCGCGGCACCCCCCCAGCCAGTGAGCGGTCCGAGGTGGGGCGGCGTGCCATCCGGGGAGCCGAGCGGCGGCGACGCGCCCGCCAGGCCGGGGACGGGAGCGCGCCCGGGCTCCGGCGACAGCCTCCGCTCCGGGGTGCGGGAGGCGTCTTGGCCCCCACCCCCCCCGCCCGGCCCGGGGCAGGCGCCCTCCGCCACCCCGGGCGCGGCGCGGGAGGCGGTCAGTCAATCAATCAGTCGGGCCGGCAGGCGAGCATGCAGGCGGGCTGGCGCGATCGGGCGGGCGGAGGGCTGAGGAGCGGCGGGCGCCTGGCCCGGAGAGGCGCAGAGCAGGCTCTTGGGGCGCCCAGCGGCAGCCGCGGACGTCTACGGCCATACCACCCTGAACGCGCCCGATCTCGTCTGATCTCGGAAGCTAAGCAGGGTCGGGCCTGGTTAGTACTTGGATGGGAGACCGCCTGGGAATACCGGGTGCTGTAGGCTTTTTTTCCTCGGCCTTTTGCCTGCCTTCCTGTCTGTCCCTTGGCCGCCAACGCCCCCTCGACCAACGCGGCGGCGGCGGCGGCGGCGGCGGCGGCGGCGGCGGCGGCGGCGCCCCCCTCCGGGCGACCCGTGGCATGGCCCCCGCCCCGCCGGAAGCACCGCAGGGCGCCGCGGAGCACCGAGGGCGCCGGCTGCACGGGCAGGAGGCCACACACATGCACCACCTCCTCTTCCTCTCAAGCCCTTCACCCTCGCAGCCCGCCCTTCAAGCACACCCACCCACGTCCTAGCCGGCCGCGCGTCCCAGGGCGCCGCGGGGGCCCGAAGGCGGCCGACGGAGGGGACGGGGCGACAGCAGGAACCTCGGGGCCGGGGCGGGGAGGGGGCGGTCGCTGGGGGGAGCCGGGCGGGGGCTGGATCCCGTCTCCGCAGGCCTGCGAGCCCCTCCGGGGGGCCGGGGCGGGGCTTTGGGGGCCGGGGCCGGGGCGGGGCTTTGGGGGCCGGGGCCGGGGCCGGGGCCCTCCTCGCCCCGCCCCAATCTCCGCCCCCAGGCCCGCCCCCAGCCCCTAGCAATTCCCTGGCACCGCCCCCAGCCTCCAAGCCACCCAGCCACCCGCAACCCCCCCCACCTTCGGCCCGGGCCCGCCTGCACCTTCTCTCCGAAGGACATGCCCTGCCTCCCCCGCGGACCACCGTCCCTTCGGCCCTCAGCCACGACGTCCACGCTCCGCGGGCCCGGGACACCAGATGGCCCGACCGCCCGGGGCCTCAGGCCCCGTTGGCACCGGGCTGCGCGCTCCGCGGCCCCGCAACAGCCAAGGCCACAGCGACGCGGGGGCGGCCGGCACCCATGCCGAAAAGGGCCGCGCGCAACACAGCAAGAGACACAAGAGAGACTCGCTCCGCGCCTGGGCGTGGGCGCCGCGCACGCAACACAGGCACACGGTCCCGCGGCGGTTCGGCTGATGGGCAGGAATGGGGGCAGAACGGCATCCCTGACACCGTGGCTGCAGGGCCCGCGGCTGCCAGGGCTCCTAAGGCAGCTCCAGGGCCTGCGCCCCTCCGGCGGGGTGGCTGCCTCGCCCCCACAGGCCTTGTGGCCCAGCTCCGAGTGCCCGTGTCCCTCCGTCTGTGTGTGTGTGTGTGTGTGTCTGTCTGTCTGTCGTGGGCACCTGTGTCTGTGTCCCTGCCTGTCCGAGGATGGGGTCCGGCGGCGCGGGCGGCCCCGGCTTGGCTTTGAGCCAGGCCGGCTGAAGAACAGGAGAGGCCAGGGGTCGTCCGGAGCCGGCCGGCGCCGGCCCGCGGCACCCCCCCAGCCAGTGAGCGGTCCGAGGTGGGGCGGCGTGCCATCCGGGGAGCCGAGCGGCGGCGACGCGCCCGCCAGGCCGGGGACGGGAGCGCGCCCGGGCTCCGGCGACAGCCTCCGCTCCGGGGTGCGGGAGGCGTCTTGGCCCCCACCCCCCCCGCCCGGCCCGGGGCAGGCGCCCTCCGCCACCCCGGGCGCGGCGCGGGAGGCGGTCAGTCAATCAATCAGTCGGGCCGGCAGGCGAGCATGCAGGCGGGCTGGCGCGATCGGGCGGGCGGAGGGCTGAGGAGCGGCGGGCGCCTGGCCCGGAGAGGCGCAGAGCAGGCTCTTGGGGCGCCCAGCGGCAGCCGCGGACGTCTACGGCCATACCACCCTGAACGCGCCCGATCTCGTCTGATCTCGGAAGCTAAGCAGGGTCGGGCCTGGTTAGTACTTGGATGGGAGACCGCCTGGGAATACCGGGTGCTGTAGGCTTTTTTTCCTCGGCCTTTTGCCTGCCTTCCTGTCTGTCCCTTGGCCGCCAACGCCCCCTCGACCAACGCGGCGGCGGCGGCGGCGGCGGCGGCGGCGCCCCCCTCCGGGCGACCCGTGGCATGGCCCCCGCCCCGCCGGAAGCACCGCAGGGCGCCGCGGAGCACCGAGGGCGCCGGCTGCACGGGCAGGAGGCCACACACATGCACCACCTCCTCTTCCTCTCAAGCCCTTCACCCTCGCAGCCCGCCCTTCAAGCACACCCACCCACGTCCTAGCCGGCCGCGCGTCCCAGGGCGCCGCGGGGGCCCGAAGGCGGCCGACGGAGGGGACGGGGCGACAGCAGGAACCTCGGGGCCGGGGCGGGGAGGGGGCGGTCGCTGGGGGGAGCCGGGCGGGGGCTGGATCCCGTCTCCGCAGGCCTGCGAGCCCCTCCGGGGGGCCGGGGCGGGGCTTTGGGGGCCGGGGCCGGGGCGGGGCTTTGGGGGCCGGGGCCCTCCTCGCCCCGCCCCAATCTCCGCCCCCAGGCCCGCCCCCAGCCCCTAGCAATTCCCTGGCACCGCCCCCAGCCTCCAAGCCACCCAGCCACCCGCAACCCCCCCCACCTTCGGCCCGGGCCCGCCTGCACCTTCTCTCCGAAGGACATGCCCTGCCTCCCCCGCGGACCACCGTCCCTTCGGCCCTCAGCCACGACGTCCACGCTCCGCGGGCCCGGGACACCAGATGGCCCGACCGCCCGGGGCCTCAGGCCCCGTTGGCACCGGGCTGCGCGCTCCGCGGCCCCGCAACAGCCAAGGCCACAGCGACGCGGGGGCGGCCGGCACCCATGCCGAAAAGGGCCGCGCGCAACACAGCAAGAGACACAAGAGAGACTCGCTCCGCGCCTGGGCGTGGGCGCCGCGCACGCAACACAGGCACACGGTCCCGCGGCGGTTCGGCTGATGGGCAGGAATGGGGGCAGAACGGCATCCCTGACACCGTGGCTGCAGGGCCCGCGGCTGCCAGGGCTCCTAAGGCAGCTCCAGGGCCTGCGCCCCTCCGGCGGGGTGGCTGCCTCGCCCCCACAGGCCTTGTGGCCCAGCTCCGAGTGCCCGTGTCCCTCCGTCTGTGTGTGTGTGTGTGTGTGTCTGTCTGTCTGTCGTGGGCACCTGTGTCTGTGTCCCTGCCTGTCCGAGGATGGGGTCCGGCGGCGCGGGCGGCCCCGGCTTGGCTTTGAGCCAGGCCGGCTGAAGAACAGGAGAGGCCAGGGGTCGTCCGGAGCCGGCCGGCGCCGGCCCGCGGCACCCCCCCAGCCAGTGAGCGGTCCGAGGTGGGGCGGCGTGCCATCCGGGGAGCCGAGCGGCGGCGACGCGCCCGCCAGGCCGGGGACGGGAGCGCGCCCGGGCTCCGGCGACAGCCTCCGCTCCGGGGTGCGGGAGGCGTCTTGGCCCCCACCCCCCCCGCCCGGCCCGGGGCAGGCGCCCTCCGCCACCCCGGGCGTGGCGCGGGAGGCGGTCAGTCAATCAATCAGTCGGGCCGGCAGGCGAGCATGCAGGCGGGCTGGCGCGATCGGGCGGGCGGAGGGCTGAGGAGCGGCGGGCGCCTGGCCCGGAGAGGCGCAGAGCAGGCTCTTGGGGCGCCCAGCGGCAGCCGCGGACGTCTACGGCCATACCACCCTGAACGCGCCCGATCTCGTCTGATCTCGGAAGCTAAGCAGGGTCGGGCCTGGTTAGTACTTGGATGGGAGACCGCCTGGGAATACCGGGTGCTGTAGGCTTTTTTTCCTCGGCCTTTTGCCTGCCTTCCTGTCTGTCCCTTGGCCGCCAACGCCCCCTCGACCAACGCGGCGGCGGCGGCGGCGGCGGCGGCGGCGGCGGCGGCGCCCCCCTCCGGGCGACCCGTGGCATGGCCCCCGCCCCGCCGGAAGCACCGCAGGGCGCCGCGGAGCACCGAGGGCGCCGGCTGCACGGGCAGGAGGCCACACACATGCACCACCTCCTCTTCCTCTCAAGCCCTTCACCCTCGCAGCCCGCCCTTCAAGCACACCCACCCACGTCCTAGCCGGCCGCGCGTCCCAGGGCGCCGCGGGGGCCCGAAGGCGGCCGACGGAGGGGACGGGGCGACAGCAGGAACCTCGGGGCCGGGGCGGGGAGGGGGCGGTCGCTGGGGGGAGCCGGGCGGGGGCTGGATCCCGTCTCCGCAGGCCTGCGAGCCCCTCCGGGGGGCCGGGGCGGGGCTTTGGGGGCCGGGGCCGGGGCGGGGCTTTGGGGGCCGGGGCCGGGGCCGGGGCCCTCCTCGCCCCGCCCCAATCTCCGCCCCCAGGCCCGCCCCCAGCCCCTAGCAATTCCCTGGCACCGCCCCCAGCCTCCAAGCCACCCAGCCACCCGCAACCCCCCCCACCTTCGGCCCGGGCCCGCCTGCACCTTCTCTCCGAAGGACATGCCCTGCCTCCCCCGCGGACCACCGTCCCTTCGGCCCTCAGCCACGACGTCCACGCTCCGCGGGCCCGGGACACCAGATGGCCCGACCGCCCGGGGCCTCAGGCCCCGTTGGCACCGGGCTGCGCGCTCCGCGGCCCCGCAACAGCCAAGGCCACAGCGACGCGGGGGCGGCCGGCACCCATGCCGAAAAGGGCCGCGCGCAACACAGCAAGAGACACAAGAGAGACTCGCTCCGCGCCTGGGCGTGGGCGCCGCGCACGCAACACAGGCACACGGTCCCGCGGCGGTTCGGCTGATGGGCAGGAATGGGGGCAGAACGGCATCCCTGACACCGTGGCTGCAGGGCCCGCGGCTGCCAGGGCTCCTAAGGCAGCTCCAGGGCCTGCGCCCCTCCGGCGGGGTGGCTGCCTCGCCCCCACAGGCCTTGTGGCCCAGCTCCGAGTGCCCGTGTCCCTCCGTCTGTGTGTGTGTGTGTGTGTGTCTGTCTGTCTGTCGTGGGCACCTGTGTCTGTGTCCCTGCCTGTCCGAGGATGGGGTCCGGCGGCGCGGGCGGCCCCGGCTTGGCTTTGAGCCAGGCCGGCTGAAGAACAGGAGAGGCCAGGGGTCGTCCGGAGCCGGCCGGCGCCGGCCCGCGGCACCCCCCCAGCCAGTGAGCGGTCCGAGGTGGGGCGGCGTGCCATCCGGGGAGCCGAGCGGCGGCGACGCGCCCGCCAGGCCGGGGACGGGAGCGCGCCCGGGCTCCGGCGACAGCCTCCGCTCCGGGGTGCGGGAGGCGTCTTGGCCCCCACCCCCCCCGCCCGGCCCGGGGCAGGCGCCCTCCGCCACCCCGGGCGCGGCGCGGGAGGCGGTCAGTCAATCAATCAGTCGGGCCGGCAGGCGAGCATGCAGGCGGGCTGGCGCGATCGGGCGGGCGGAGGGCTGAGGAGCGGCGGGCGCCTGGCCCGGAGAGGCGCAGAGCAGGCTCTTGGGGCGCCCAGCGGCAGCCGCGGACGTCTACGGCCATACCACCCTGAACGCGCCCGATCTCGTCTGATCTCGGAAGCTAAGCAGGGTCGGGCCTGGTTAGTACTTGGATGGGAGACCGCCTGGGAATACCGGGTGCTGTAGGCTTTTTTTCCTCGGCCTTTTGCCTGCCTTCCTGTCTGTCCCTTGGCCGCCAACGCCCCCTCGACCAACGCGGCGGCGGCGGCGGCGGCGGCGGCGGCGGCGGCGGCGGCGGCGGCGCCCCCCTCCGGGCGACCCGTGGCATGGCCCCCGCCCCGCCGGAAGCACCGCAGGGCGCCGCGGAGCACCGAGGGCGCCGGCTGCACGGGCAGGAGGCCACACACATGCACCACCTCCTCTTCCTCTCAAGCCCTTCACCCTCGCAGCCCGCCCTTCAAGCACACCCACCCACGTCCTAGCCGGCCGCGCGTCCCAGGGCGCCGCGGGGGCCCGAAGGCGGCCGACGGAGGGGACGGGGCGACAGCAGGAACCTCGGGGCCGGGGCGGGGAGGGGGCGGTCGCTGGGGGGAGCCGGGCGGGGGCTGGATCCCGTCTCCGCAGGCCTGCGAGCCCCTCCGGGGGGCCGGGGCGGGGCTTTGGGGGCCGGGGCCGGGGCGGGGCTTTGGGGGCCGGGGCCGGGGCCGGGGCCCTCCTCGCCCCGCCCCAATCTCCGCCCCCAGGCCCGCCCCCAGCCCCTAGCAATTCCCTGGCACCGCCCCCAGCCTCCAAGCCACCCAGCCACCCGCAACCCCCCCCACCTTCGGCCCGGGCCCGCCTGCACCTTCTCTCCGAAGGACATGCCCTGCCTCCCCCGCGGACCACCGTCCCTTCGGCCCTCAGCCACGACGTCCACGCTCCGCGGGCCCGGGACACCAGATGGCCCGACCGCCCGGGGCCTCAGGCCCCGTTGGCACCGGGCTGCGCGCTCCGCGGCCCCGCAACAGCCAAGGCCACAGCGACGCGGGGGCGGCCGGCACCCATGCCGAAAAGGGCCGCGCGCAACACAGCAAGAGACACAAGAGAGACTCGCTCCGCGCCTGGGCGTGGGCGCCGCGCACGCAACACAGGCACACGGTCCCGCGGCGGTTCGGCTGATGGGCAGGAATGGGGGCAGAACGGCATCCCTGACACCGTGGCTGCAGGGCCCGCGGCTGCCAGGGCTCCTAAGGCAGCTCCAGGGCCTGCGCCCCTCCGGCGGGGTGGCTGCCTCGCCCCCACAGGCCTTGTGGCCCAGCTCCGAGTGCCCGTGTCCCTCCGTCTGTGTGTGTGTGTGTGTGTGTGTGTGTCTGTCTGTCTGTCGTGGGCACCTGTGTCTGTGTCCCTGCCTGTCCGAGGATGGGGTCCGGCGGCGCGGGCGGCCCCGGCTTGGCTTTGAGCCAGGCCGGCTGAAGAACAGGAGAGGCCAGGGGTCGTCCGGAGCCGGCCGGCGCCGGCCCGCGGCACCCCCCCAGCCAGTGAGCGGTCCGAGGTGGGGCGGCGTGCCATCCGGGGAGCCGAGCGGCGGCGACGCGCCCGCCAGGCCGGGGACGGGAGCGCGCCCGGGCTCCGGCGACAGCCTCCGCTCCGGGGTGCGGGAGGCGTCTTGGCCCCCACCCCCCCCGCCCGGCCCGGGGCAGGCGCCCTCCGCCACCCCGGGCGCGGCGCGGGAGGCGGTCAGTCAATCAATCAGTCGGGCCGGCAGGCGAGCATGCAGGCGGGCTGGCGCGATCGGGCGGGCGGAGGGCTGAGGAGCGGCGGGCGCCTGGCCCGGAGAGGCGCAGAGCAGGCTCTTGGGGCGCCCAGCGGCAGCCGCGGACGTCTACGGCCATACCACCCTGAACGCGCCCGATCTCGTCTGATCTCGGAAGCTAAGCAGGGTCGGGCCTGGTTAGTACTTGGATGGGAGACCGCCTGGGAATACCGGGTGCTGTAGGCTTTTTTTCCTCGGCCTTTTGCCTGCCTTCCTGTCTGTCCCTTGGCCGCCAACGCCCCCTCGACCAACGCGGCGGCGGCGGCGGCGGCGGCGGCGGCGGCGGCGGCGGCGGCGGCGGCGCCCCCCTCCGGGCGACCCGTGGCATGGCCCCCGCCCCGCCGGAAGCACCGCAGGGCGCCGCGGAGCACCGAGGGCGCCGGCTGCACGGGCAGGAGGCCACACACATGCACCACCTCCTCTTCCTCTCAAGCCCTTCACCCTCGCAGCCCGCCCTTCAAGCACACCCACCCACGTCCTAGCCGGCCGCGCGTCCCAGGGCGCCGCGGGGGCCCGAAGGCGGCCGACGGAGGGGACGGGGCGACAGCAGGAACCTCGGGGCCGGGGCGGGGAGGGGGCGGTCGCTGGGGGGAGCCGGGCGGGGGCTGGATCCCGTCTCCGCAGGCCTGCGAGCCCCTCCGGGGGGCCGGGGCGGGGCTTTGGGGGCCGGGGCCGGGGCGGGGCTTTGGGGGCCGGGGCCGGGGCCGGGGCCCTCCTCGCCCCGCCCCAATCTCCGCCCCCAGGCCCGCCCCCAGCCCCTAGCAATTCCCTGGCACCGCCCCCAGCCTCCAAGCCACCCAGCCACCCGCAACCCCCCCCACCTTCGGCCCGGGCCCGCCTGCACCTTCTCTCCGAAGGACATGCCCTGCCTCCCCCGCGGACCACCGTCCCTTCGGCCCTCAGCCACGACGTCCACGCTCCGCGGGCCCGGGACACCAGATGGCCCGACCGCCCGGGGCCTCAGGCCCCGTTGGCACCGGGCTGCGCGCTCCGCGGCCCCGCAACAGCCAAGGCCACAGCGACGCGGGGGCGGCCGGCACCCATGCCGAAAAGGGCCGCGCGCAACACAGCAAGAGACACAAGAGAGACTCGCTCCGCGCCTGGGCGTGGGCGCCGCGCACGCAACACAGGCACACGGTCCCGCGGCGGTTCGGCTGATGGGCAGGAATGGGGGCAGAACGGCATCCCTGACACCGTGGCTGCAGGGCCCGCGGCTGCCAGGGCTCCTAAGGCAGCTCCAGGGCCTGCGCCCCTCCGGCGGGGTGGCTGCCTCGCCCCCACAGGCCTTGTGGCCCAGCTCCGAGTGCCCGTGTCCCTCCGTCTGTGTGTGTGTGTGTGTGTGTCTGTCTGTCTGTCGTGGGCACCTGTGTCTGTGTCCCTGCCTGTCCGAGGATGGGGTCCGGCGGCGCGGGCGGCCCCGGCTTGGCTTTGAGCCAGGCCGGCTGAAGAACAGGAGAGGCCAGGGGTCGTCCGGAGCCGGCCGGCGCCGGCCCGCGGCACCCCCCCAGCCAGTGAGCGGTCCGAGGTGGGGCGGCGTGCCATCCGGGGAGCCGAGCGGCGGCGACGCGCCCGCCAGGCCGGGGACGGGAGCGCGCCCGGGCTCCGGCGACAGCCTCCGCTCCGGGGTGCGGGAGGCGTCTTGGCCCCCACCCCCCCCGCCCGGCCCGGGGCAGGCGCCCTCCGCCACCCCGGGCGTGGCGCGGGAGGCGGTCAGTCAATCAATCAGTCGGGCCGGCAGGCGAGCATGCAGGCGGGCTGGCGCGATCGGGCGGGCGGAGGGCTGAGGAGCGGCGGGCGCCTGGCCCGGAGAGGCGCAGAGCAGGCTCTTGGGGCGCCCAGCGGCAGCCGCGGACGTCTACGGCCATACCACCCTGAACGCGCCCGATCTCGTCTGATCTCGGAAGCTAAGCAGGGTCGGGCCTGGTTAGTACTTGGATGGGAGACCGCCTGGGAATACCGGGTGCTGTAGGCTTTTTTTCCTCGGCCTTTTGCCTGCCTTCCTGTCTGTCCCTTGGCCGCCAACGCGCCCCTCGACCAACGCGGAGGCGGCGGCGGCGGCGGCGGCGACGGCGCCCCCCTCCGGGCGACCCGTGGCATGGCCCCCGCCCCGCCGGAAGCACCGCAGGGCGCCGCGGAGCACCGAGGGCGCCCGCTGCACGGGCAGGAGGCCACACACATGCACCACCTCCTCTTCCTCTCAAGCCCTTCACCCTCGCAGCCCGCCCTTCAAGCACACCCACCCACGTCCTAGCCGGCCGCGCGTCCCAGGGCGCCTCGGGGGCCCGAAGGCGGCCGACGGAGGGGACGGGGCGACAGCAGGAACCTCGGGGCCGGGGCGGGGAGGGGGCGGTCGCTGGGGGGAGCCGGGCGGGGGCTGGATCCCGTCTCCGCAGGCCTGCGAGCCCCTCCGGGGGGCCGGGGCGGGGCTTTGGGGGCCGGGGCCGGGGCCGGGGCCGGGGCCGGGCCCGCCTGCGGGCCCTCCTCGCCCCGCCCCAATCTCCGCCCCCAGGCCCGCCCCCAGCCCCTAGCAATTCCCTGGCACCGCCCCCAGCCTCCAAGCCACCCAGCCACCCGCAACCCCCCCCACCTTCGGCCCGGGCCCGCCTGCACCTTCTCTCCGAAGGACATGCCCTGCCTCCCCCGCGGACCACCGTCCCTTCGGCCCTCAGCCACGACGTCCACGCTCCGCGGGCCCGGGACACCAGATGGCCCGACCGCCCGGGGCCTCAGGCCCCGTTGGCACCGGGCTGCGCGCTCCGCGGCCCCGCAACAGCCAAGGCCACAGCGACGCGGGGGCGGCCGGCACCCATGCCGAAAAGGGCCGCGCGCAACACAGCAAGAGACACAAGAGAGACTCGCTCCGCGCCTGGGCGTGGGCGCCGCGCACGCAACACAGGCACACGGTCCCGCGGCGGTTCGGCTGATGGGCAGGAATGGGGGCAGAACGGCATCCCTGACACCGTGGCTGCAGGGCCCGCGGCTGCCAGGGCTCCTAAGGCAGCTCCAGGGCCTGCGCCCCTCCGGCGGGGTGGCTGCCTCGCCCCCACAGGCCTTGTGGCCCAGCTCCGAGTGCCCGTGTCCCTCCGTCTGTGTGTGTGTGTGTGTGTGTCTGTCTGTCTGTCGTGGGCACCTGTGTCTGTGTCCCTGCCTGTCCGAGGATGGGGTCCGGCGGCGCGGGCGGCCCCGGCTTGGCTTTGAGCCAGGCCGGCTGAAGAACAGGAGAGGCCAGGGGTCGTCCGGAGCCGGCCGGCGCCGGCCCGCGGCACCCCCCCAGCCAGTGAGCGGTCCGAGGTGGGGCGGCGTGCCATCCGGGGAGCCGAGCGGCGGCGACGCGCCCGCCAGGCCGGGGACGGGAGCGCGCCCGGGCTCCGGCGACAGCCTCCGCTCCGGGGTGCGGGAGGCGTCTTGGCCCCCACCCCCCCCGCCCGGCCCGGGGCAGGCGCCCTCCGCCACCCCGGGCGCGGCGCGGGAGGCGGTCAGTCAATCAATCAGTCGGGCCGGCAGGCGAGCATGCAGGCGGGCTGGCGCGATCGGGCGGGCGGAGGGCTGAGGAGCGGCGGGCGCCTGGCCCGGAGAGGCGCAGAGCAGGCTCTTGGGGCGCCCAGCGGCAGCCGCGGACGTCTACGGCCATACCACCCTGAACGCGCCCGATCTCGTCTGATCTCGGAAGCTAAGCAGGGTCGGGCCTGGTTAGTACTTGGATGGGAGACCGCCTGGGAATACCGGGTGCTGTAGGCTTTTTTTCCTCGGCCTTTTGCCTGCCTTCCTGTCTGTCCCTTGGCCGCCAACGCCCCCTCGACCAACGCGGCGGCGGCGGCGGCGGCGGCGGCGGCGGCGGCGGCGGCGGCGCCCCCCTCCGGGCGACCCGTGGCATGGCCCCCGCCCCGCCGGAAGCACCGCAGGGCGCCGCGGAGCACCGAGGGCGCCGGCTGCACGGGCAGGAGGCCACACACATGCACCACCTCCTCTTCCTCTCAAGCCCTTCACCCTCGCAGCCCGCCCTTCAAGCACACCCACCCACGTCCTAGCCGGCCGCGCGTCCCAGGGCGCCGCGGGGGCCCGAAGGCGGCCGACGGAGGGGACGGGGCGACAGCAGGAACCTCGGGGCCGGGGCGGGGAGGGGGCGGTCGCTGGGGGGAGCCGGGCGGGGGCTGGATCCCGTCTCCGCAGGCCTGCGAGCCCCTCCGGGGGGCCGGGGCGGGGCTTTGGGGGCCGGGGCCGGGGCGGGGCTTTGGGGGCCGGGGCCGGGGCCGGGGCCCTCCTCGCCCCGCCCCAATCTCCGCCCCCAGGCCCGCCCCCAGCCCCTAGCAATTCCCTGGCACCGCCCCCAGCCTCCAAGCCACCCAGCCACCCGCAACCCCCCCCACCTTCGGCCCGGGCCCGCCTGCACCTTCTCTCCGAAGGACATGCCCTGCCTCCCCCGCGGACCACCGTCCCTTCGGCCCTCAGCCACGACGTCCACGCTCCGCGGGCCCGGGACACCAGATGGCCCGACCGCCCGGGGCCTCAGGCCCCGTTGGCACCGGGCTGCGCGCTCCGCGGCCCCGCAACAGCCAAGGCCACAGCGACGCGGGGGCGGCCGGCACCCATGCCGAAAAGGGCCGCGCGCAACACAGCAAGAGACACAAGAGAGACTCGCTCCGCGCCTGGGCGTGGGCGCCGCGCACGCAACACAGGCACACGGTCCCGCGGCGGTTCGGCTGATGGGCAGGAATGGGGGCAGAACGGCATCCCTGACACCGTGGCTGCAGGGCCCGCGGCTGCCAGGGCTCCTAAGGCAGCTCCAGGGCCTGCGCCCCTCCGGCGGGGTGGCTGCCTCGCCCCCACAGGCCTTGTGGCCCAGCTCCGAGTGCCCGTGTCCCTCCGTCTGTGTGTGTGTGTGTGTGTGTGTCTGTCTGTCTGTCGTGGGCACCTGTGTCTGTGTCCCTGCCTGTCCGAGGATGGGGTCCGGCGGCGCGGGCGGCCCCGGCTTGGCTTTGAGCCAGGCCGGCTGAAGAACAGGAGAGGCCAGGGGTCGTCCGGAGCCGGCCGGCGCCGGCCCGCGGCACCCCCCCAGCCAGTGAGCGGTCCGAGGTGGGGCGGCGTGCCATCCGGGGAGCCGAGCGGCGGCGACGCGCCCGCCAGGCCGGGGACGGGAGCGCGCCCGGGCTCCGGCGACAGCCTCCGCTCCGGGGTGCGGGAGGCGTCTTGGCCCCCACCCCCCCCGCCCGGCCCGGGGCAGGCGCCCTCCGCCACCCCGGGCGCGGCGCGGGAGGCGGTCAGTCAATCAATCAGTCGGGCCGGCAGGCGAGCATGCAGGCGGGCTGGCGCGATCGGGCGGGCGGAGGGCTGAGGAGCGGCGGGCGCCTGGCCCGGAGAGGCGCAGAGCAGGCTCTTGGGGCGCCCAGCGGCAGCCGCGGACGTCTACGGCCATACCACCCTGAACGCGCCCGATCTCGTCTGATCTCGGAAGCTAAGCAGGGTCGGGCCTGGTTAGTACTTGGATGGGAGACCGCCTGGGAATACCGGGTGCTGTAGGCTTTTTTTCCTCGGCCTTTTGCCTGCCTTCCTGTCTGTCCCTTGGCCGCCAACGCCCCCTCGACCAACGCGGCGGCGGCGGCGGCGGCGGCGGCGGCGGCGGCGGCGGCGGCGGCGCCCCCCTCCGGGCGACCCGTGGCATGGCCCCCGCCCCGCCGGAAGCACCGCAGGGCGCCGCGGAGCACCGAGGGCGCCGGCTGCACGGGCAGGAGGCCACACACATGCACCACCTCCTCTTCCTCTCAAGCCCTTCACCCTCGCAGCCCGCCCTTCAAGCACACCCACCCACGTCCTAGCCGGCCGCGCGTCCCAGGGCGCCGCGGGGGCCCGAAGGCGGCCGACGGAGGGGACGGGGCGACAGCAGGAACCTCGGGGCCGGGGCGGGGAGGGGGCGGTCGCTGGGGGGAGCCGGGCGGGGGCTGGATCCCGTCTCCGCAGGCCTGCGAGCCCCTCCGGGGGGCCGGGGCGGGGCTTTGGGGGCCGGGGCCGGGGCGGGGCTTTGGGGGCCGGGGCCGGGGCCGGGGCCCTCCTCGCCCCGCCCCAATCTCCGCCCCCAGGCCCGCCCCCAGCCCCTAGCAATTCCCTGGCACCGCCCCCAGCCTCCAAGCCACCCAGCCACCCGCAACCCCCCCCACCTTCGGCCCGGGCCCGCCTGCACCTTCTCTCCGAAGGACATGCCCTGCCTCCCCCGCGGACCACCGTCCCTTCGGCCCTCAGCCACGACGTCCACGCTCCGCGGGCCCGGGACACCAGATGGCCCGACCGCCCGGGGCCTCAGGCCCCGTTGGCACCGGGCTGCGCGCTCCGCGGCCCCGCAACAGCCAAGGCCACAGCGACGCGGGGGCGGCCGGCACCCATGCCGAAAAGGGCCGCGCGCAACACAGCAAGAGACACAAGAGAGACTCGCTCCGCGCCTGGGCGTGGGCGCCGCGCACGCAACACAGGCACACGGTCCCGCGGCGGTTCGGCTGATGGGCAGGAATGGGGGCAGAACGGCATCCCTGACACCGTGGCTGCAGGGCCCGCGGCTGCCAGGGCTCCTAAGGCAGCTCCAGGGCCTGCGCCCCTCCGGCGGGGTGGCTGCCTCGCCCCCACAGGCCTTGTGGCCCAGCTCCGAGTGCCCGTGTCCCTCCGTCTGTGTGTGTGTGTGTGTGTGTGTGTGTCTGTCTGTCTGTCGTGGGCACCTGTGTCTGTGTCCCTGCCTGTCCGAGGATGGGGTCCGGCGGCGCGGGCGGCCCCGGCTTGGCTTTGAGCCAGGCCGGCTGAAGAACAGGAGAGGCCAGGGGTCGTCCGGAGCCGGCCGGCGCCGGCCCGCGGCACCCCCCCAGCCAGTGAGCGGTCCGAGGTGGGGCGGCGTGCCATCCGGGGAGCCGAGCGGCGGCGACGCGCCCGCCAGGCCGGGGACGGGAGCGCGCCCGGGCTCCGGCGACAGCCTCCGCTCCGGGGTGCGGGAGGCGTCTTGGCCCCCACCCCCCCCGCCCGGCCCGGGGCAGGCGCCCTCCGCCACCCCGGGCGCGGCGCGGGAGGCGGTCAGTCAATCAATCAGTCGGGCCGGCAGGCGAGCATGCAGGCGGGCTGGCGCGATCGGGCGGGCGGAGGGCTGAGGAGCGGCGGGCGCCTGGCCCGGAGAGGCGCAGAGCAGGCTCTTGGGGCGCCCAGCGGCAGCCGCGGACGTCTACGGCCATACCACCCTGAACGCGCCCGATCTCGTCTGATCTCGGAAGCTAAGCAGGGTCGGGCCTGGTTAGTACTTGGATGGGAGACCGCCTGGGAATACCGGGTGCTGTAGGCTTTTTTTCCTCGGCCTTTTGCCTGCCTTCCTGTCTGTCCCTTGGCCGCCAACGCCCCCTCGACCAACGCGGCGGCGGCGGCGGCGGCGGCGGCGGCGGCGGCGGCGGCGGCGGCGCCCCCCTCCGGGCGACCCGTGGCATGGCCCCCGCCCCGCCGGAAGCACCGCAGGGCGCCGCGGAGCACCGAGGGCGCCGGCTGCACGGGCAGGAGGCCACACACATGCACCACCTCCTCTTCCTCTCAAGCCCTTCACCCTCGCAGCCCGCCCTTCAAGCACACCCACCCACGTCCTAGCCGGCCGCGCGTCCCAGGGCGCCGCGGGGGCCCGAAGGCGGCCGACGGAGGGGACGGGGCGACAGCAGGAACCTCGGGGCCGGGGCGGGGAGGGGGCGGTCGCTGGGGGGAGCCGGGCGGGGGCTGGATCCCGTCTCCGCAGGCCTGCGAGCCCCTCCGGGGGGCCGGGGCGGGGCTTTGGGGGCCGGGGCCGGGGCGGGGCTTTGGGGGCCGGGGCCGGGGCCCTCCTCGCCCCGCCCCAATCTCCGCCCCCAGGCCCGCCCCCAGCCCCTAGCAATTCCCTGGCACCGCCCCCAGCCTCCAAGCCACCCAGCCACCCGCAACCCCCCCCACCTTCGGCCCGGGCCCGCCTGCACCTTCTCTCCGAAGGACATGCCCTGCCTCCCCCGCGGACCACCGTCCCTTCGGCCCTCAGCCACGACGTCCACGCTCCGCGGGCCCGGGACACCAGATGGCCCGACCGCCCGGGGCCTCAGGCCCCGTTGGCACCGGGCTGCGCGCTCCGCGGCCCCGCAACAGCCAAGGCCACAGCGACGCGGGGGCGGCCGGCACCCATGCCGAAAAGGGCCGCGCGCAACACAGCAAGAGACACAAGAGAGACTCGCTCCGCGCCTGGGCGTGGGCGCCGCGCACGCAACACAGGCACACGGTCCCGCGGCGGTTCGGCTGATGGGCAGGAATGGGGGCAGAACGGCATCCCTGACACCGTGGCTGCAGGGCCCGCGGCTGCCAGGGCTCCTAAGGCAGCTCCAGGGCCTGCGCCCCTCCGGCGGGGTGGCTGCCTCGCCCCCACAGGCCTTGTGGCCCAGCTCCGAGTGCCCGTGTCCCTCCGTCTGTGTGTGTGTGTGTGTGTGTGTCTGTCTGTCTGTCGTGGGCACCTGTGTCTGTGTCCCTGCCTGTCCGAGGATGGGGTCCGGCGGCGCGGGCGGCCCCGGCTTGGCTTTGAGCCAGGCCGGCTGAAGAACAGGAGAGGCCAGGGGTCGTCCGGAGCCGGCCGGCGCCGGCCCGCGGCACCCCCCCAGCCAGTGAGCGGTCCGAGGTGGGGCGGCGTGCCATCCGGGGAGCCGAGCGGCGGCGACGCGCCCGCCAGGCCGGGGACGGGAGCGCGCCCGGGCTCCGGCGACAGCCTCCGCTCCGGGGTGCGGGAGGCGTCTTGGCCCCCACCCCCCCCGCCCGGCCCGGGGCAGGCGCCCTCCGCCACCCCGGGCGCGGCGCGGGAGGCGGTCAGTCAATCAATCAGTCGGGCCGGCAGGCGAGCATGCAGGCGGGCTGGCGCGATCGGGCGGGCGGAGGGCTGAGGAGCGGCGGGCGCCTGGCCCGGAGAGGCGCAGAGCAGGCTCTTGGGGCGCCCAGCGGCAGCCGCGGACGTCTACGGCCATACCACCCTGAACGCGCCCGATCTCGTCTGATCTCGGAAGCTAAGCAGGGTCGGGCCTGGTTAGTACTTGGATGGGAGACCGCCTGGGAATACCGGGTGCTGTAGGCTTTTTTTCCTCGGCCTTTTGCCTGCCTTCCTGTCTGTCCCTTGGCCGCCAACGCCCCCTCGACCAACGCGGCGGCGGCGGCGGCGGCGGCGGCGGCGGCGGCGGCGGCGGCGGCGCCCCCCTCCGGGCGACCCGTGGCATGGCCCCCGCCCCGCCGGAAGCACCGCAGGGCGCCGCGGAGCACCGAGGGCGCCGGCTGCACGGGCAGGAGGCCACACACATGCACCACCTCCTCTTCCTCTCAAGCCCTTCACCCTCGCAGCCCGCCCTTCAAGCACACCCACCCACGTCCTAGCCGGCCGCGCGTCCCAGGGCGCCGCGGGGGCCCGAAGGCGGCCGACGGAGGGGACGGGGCGACAGCAGGAACCTCGGGGCCGGGGCGGGGAGGGGGCGGTCGCTGGGGGGAGCCGGGCGGGGGCTGGATCCCGTCTCCGCAGGCCTGCGAGCCCCTCCGGGGGGCCGGGGCGGGGCTTTGGGGGCCGGGGCCGGGGCGGGGCTTTGGGGGCCGGGGCCGGGGCCGGGGCCCTCCTCGCCCCGCCCCAATCTCCGCCCCCAGGCCCGCCCCCAGCCCCTAGCAATTCCCTGGCACCGCCCCCAGCCTCCAAGCCACCCAGCCACCCGCAACCCCCCCCACCTTCGGCCCGGGCCCGCCTGCACCTTCTCTCCGAAGGACATGCCCTGCCTCCCCCGCGGACCACCGTCCCTTCGGCCCTCAGCCACGACGTCCACGCTCCGCGGGCCCGGGACACCAGATGGCCCGACCGCCCGGGGCCTCAGGCCCCGTTGGCACCGGGCTGCGCGCTCCGCGGCCCCGCAACAGCCAAGGCCACAGCGACGCGGGGGCGGCCGGCACCCATGCCGAAAAGGGCCGCGCGCAACACAGCAAGAGACACAAGAGAGACTCGCTCCGCGCCTGGGCGTGGGCGCCGCGCACGCAACACAGGCACACGGTCCCGCGGCGGTTCGGCTGATGGGCAGGAATGGGGGCAGAACGGCATCCCTGACACCGTGGCTGCAGGGCCCGCGGCTGCCAGGGCTCCTAAGGCAGCTCCAGGGCCTGCGCCCCTCCGGCGGGGTGGCTGCCTCGCCCCCACAGGCCTTGTGGCCCAGCTCCGAGTGCCCGTGTCCCTCCGTCTGTGTGTGTGTGTGTGTGTGTCTGTCTGTCTGTCGTGGGCACCTGTGTCTGTGTCCCTGCCTGTCCGAGGATGGGGTCCGGCGGCGCGGGCGGCCCCGGCTTGGCTTTGAGCCAGGCCGGCTGAAGAACAGGAGAGGCCAGGGGTCGTCCGGAGCCGGCCGGCGCCGGCCCGCGGCACCCCCCCAGCCAGTGAGCGGTCCGAGGTGGGGCGGCGTGCCATCCGGGGAGCCGAGCGGCGGCGACGCGCCCGCCAGGCCGGGGACGGGAGCGCGCCCGGGCTCCGGCGACAGCCTCCGCTCCGGGGTGCGGGAGGCGTCTTGGCCCCCACCCCCCCCGCCCGGCCCGGGGCAGGCGCCCTCCGCCACCCCGGGCGTGGCGCGGGAGGCGGTCAGTCAATCAATCAGTCGGGCCGGCAGGCGAGCATGCAGGCGGGCTGGCGCGATCGGGCGGGCGGAGGGCTGAGGAGCGGCGGGCGCCTGGCCCGGAGAGGCGCAGAGCAGGCTCTTGGGGCGCCCAGCGGCAGCCGCGGACGTCTACGGCCATACCACCCTGAACGCGCCCGATCTCGTCTGATCTCGGAAGCTAAGCAGGGTCGGGCCTGGTTAGTACTTGGATGGGAGACCGCCTGGGAATACCGGGTGCTGTAGGCTTTTTTTCCTCGGCCTTTTGCCTGCCTTCCTGTCTGTCCCTTGGCCGCCAACGCCCCCTCGACCAACGCGGCGGCGGCGGCGGCGGCGGCGGCGGCGGCGGCGGCGGCGGCGGCGGCCCCCCCTCCGGGCGACCCGTGGCATGGCCCCCGCCCCGCCGGAAGCACCGCAGGGCGCCGCGGAGCACCGAGGGCGCCGGCTGCACGGGCAGGAGGCCACACACATGCACCACCTCCTCTTCCTCTCAAGCCCTTCACCCTCGCAGCCCGCCCTTCAAGCACACCCACCCACGTCCTAGCCGGCCGCGCGTCCCAGGGCGCCGCGGGGGCCCGAAGGCGGCCGACGGAGGGGACGGGGCGACAGCAGGAACCTCGGGGCCGGGGCGGGGAGGGGGCGGTCGCTGGGGGGAGCCGGGCGGGGGCTGGATCCCGTCTCCGCAGGCCTGCGAGCCCCTCCGGGGGGCCGGGGCGGGGCTTTGGGGGCCGGGGCCGGGGCGGGGCTTTGGGGGCCGGGGCCGGGGCCGGGGCCCTCCTCGCCCCGCCCCAATCTCCGCCCCCAGGCCCGCCCCCAGCCCCTAGCAATTCCCTGGCACCGCCCCCAGCCTCCAAGCCACCCAGCCACCCGCAACCCCCCCCACCTTCGGCCCGGGCCCGCCTGCACCTTCTCTCCGAAGGACATGCCCTGCCTCCCCCGCGGACCACCGTCCCTTCGGCCCTCAGCCACGACGTCCACGCTCCGCGGGCCCGGGACACCAGATGGCCCGACCGCCCGGGGCCTCAGGCCCCGTTGGCACCGGGCTGCGCGCTCCGCGGCCCCGCAACAGCCAAGGCCACAGCGACGCGGGGGCGGCCGGCACCCATGCCGAAAAGGGCCGCGCGCAACACAGCAAGAGACACAAGAGAGACTCGCTCCGCGCCTGGGCGTGGGCGCCGCGCACGCAACACAGGCACACGGTCCCGCGGCGGTTCGGCTGATGGGCAGGAATGGGGGCAGAACGGCATCCCTGACACCGTGGCTGCAGGGCCCGCGGCTGCCAGGGCTCCTAAGGCAGCTCCAGGGCCTGCGCCCCTCCGGCGGGGTGGCTGCCTCGCCCCCACAGGCCTTGTGGCCCAGCTCCGAGTGCCCGTGTCCCTCCGTCTGTGTGTGTGTGTGTGTGTGTCTGTCTGTCTGTCGTGGGCACCTGTGTCTGTGTCCCTGCCTGTCCGAGGATGGGGTCCGGCGGCGCGGGCGGCCCCGGCTTGGCTTTGAGCCAGGCCGGCTGAAGAACAGGAGAGGCCAGGGGTCGTCCGGAGCCGGCCGGCGCCGGCCCGCGGCACCCCCCCAGCCAGTGAGCGGTCCGAGGTGGGGCGGCGTGCCATCCGGGGAGCCGAGCGGCGGCGACGCGCCCGCCAGGCCGGGGACGGGAGCGCGCCCGGGCTCCGGCGACAGCCTCCGCTCCGGGGTGCGGGAGGCGTCTTGGCCCCCACCCCCCCCGCCCGGCCCGGGGCAGGCGCCCTCCGCCACCCCGGGCGCGGCGCGGGAGGCGGTCAGTCAATCAATCAGTCGGGCCGGCAGGCGAGCATGCAGGCGGGCTGGCGCGATCGGGCGGGCGGAGGGCTGAGGAGCGGCGGGCGCCTGGCCCGGAGAGGCGCAGAGCAGGCTCTTGGGGCGCCCAGCGGCAGCCGCGGACGTCTACGGCCATACCACCCTGAACGCGCCCGATCTCGTCTGATCTCGGAAGCTAAGCAGGGTCGGGCCTGGTTAGTACTTGGATGGGAGACCGCCTGGGAATACCGGGTGCTGTAGGCTTTTTTTCCTCGGCCTTTTGCCTGCCTTCCTGTCTGTCCCTTGGCCGCCAACGCCCCCTCGACCAACGCGGCGGCGGCGGCGGCGGCGGCGGCGGCGGCGGCGGCGGCGGCGGCGGCGCCCCCCTCCGGGCGACCCGTGGCATGGCCCCCGCCCCGCCGGAAGCACCGCAGGGCGCCGCGGAGCACCGAGGGCGCCGGCTGCACGGGCAGGAGGCCACACACATGCACCACCTCCTCTTCCTCTCAAGCCCTTCACCTTCAAGCACACCCACCCACGTCCTAGCCGGCCGCGCGTCCCAGGGCGCCGCGGGGGCCCGAAGGCGGCCGACGGAGGGGACGGGGCGACAGCAGGAACCTCGGGGCCGGGGCGGGGAGGGGGCGGTCGCTGGGGGGAGCCGGGCGGGGGCTGGATCCCGTCTCCGCAGGCCTGCGAGCCCCTCCGGGGGGCCGGGGCGGGGCTTTGGGGGCCGGGGCCGGGGCGGGGCTTTGGGGGCCGGGGCGGGGCTTTGGGGGCCGGGGCCCTCCTCGCCCCGCCCCAATCTCCGCCCCCAGGCCCGCCCCCAGCCCCTAGCAATTCCCTGGCACCGCCCCCAGCCTCCAAGCCACCCAGCCACCCGCAACCCCCCCCACCTTCGGCCCGGGCCCGCCTGCACCTTCTCTCCGAAGGACATGCCCTGCCTCCCCCGCGGACCACCGTCCCTTCGGCCCTCAGCCACGACGTCCACGCTCCGCGGGCCCGGGACACCAGATGGCCCGACCGCCCGGGGCCTCAGGCCCCGTTGGCACCGGGCTGCGCGCTCCGCGGCCCCGCAACAGCCAAGGCCACAGCGACGCGGGGGCGGCTGGCACCCATGCCGAAAAGGGCCGCGCGCAACACAGCAAGAGACACAAGAGAGACTCGCTCCGCGCCTGGGCGTGGGCGCCGCGCACGCAACACAGGCACACGGTCCCGCGGCGGTTCGGCTGATGGGCAGGAATGGGGGCAGAACGGCATCCCTGACACCGTGGCTGCAGGGCCCGCGGCTGCCAGGGCTCCTAAGGCAGCTCCAGGGCCTGCGCCCCTCCGGCGGGGTGGCTGCCTCGCCCCCACAGGCCTTGTGGCCCAGCTCCGAGTGCCCGTGTCCCTCCGTCTGTGTGTGTGTGTGTGTGTGTGTCTGTCTGTCTGTCGTGGGCACCTGTGTCTGTGTCCCTGCCTGTCCGAGGATGGGGTCCGGCGGCGCGGGCGGCCCCGGCTTGGCTTTGAGCCAGGCCGGCTGAAGAACAGGAGAGGCCAGGGGTCGTCCGGAGCCGGCCGGCGCCGGCCCGCGGCACCCCCCCAGCCAGTGAGCGGTCCGAGGTGGGACGGCGTGCCATCCGGGGAGCCGAGCGGCGGCGACGCGCCCGCCAGGCCGGGGACGGGAGCGCGCCCGGGCTCCGGCGACAGCCTCCGCTCCGGGGTGCGGGAGGCGTCTTGGCCCCCACCCCCCCCGCCCGGCCCGGGGCAGGCGCCCTCCGCCACCCCGGGCGCGGCGCGGGAGGCGGTCAGTCAATCAATCAGTCGGGCCGGCAGGCGAGCATGCAGGCGGGCTGGCGCGATCGGGCGGGCGGAGGGCTGAGGAGCGGCGGGCGCCTGGCCCGGAGAGGCGCAGAGCAGGCTCTTGGGGCGCCCAGCGGCAGCCGCGGACGTCTACGGCCATACCACCCTGAACGCGCCCGATCTCGTCTGATCTCGGAAGCTAAGCAGGGTCGGGCCTGGTTAGTACTTGGATGGGAGACCGCCTGGGAATACCGGGTGCTGTAGGCTTTTTTTCCTCGGCCTTTTGCCTGCCTTCCTGTCTGTCCCTTGGCCGCCAACGCCCCCTCGACCAACGCGGCGGCGGCGGCGGCGGCGGCGGCGGCGGCGGCGGCGGCGGCGCCCCCCTCCGGGCGACCCGTGGCATGGCCCCCGCCCCGCCGGAAGCACCGCAGGGCGCCGCGGAGCACCGAGGGCGCCGGCTGCACGGGCAGGAGGCCACACACATGCACCACCTCCTCTTCCTCTCAAGCCCTTCACCCTCGCAGCCCGCCCTTCAAGCACACCCACCCACGTCCTAGCCGGCCGCGCGTCCCAGGGCGCCGCGGGGGCCCGAAGGCGGCCGACGGAGGGGACGGGGCGACAGCAGGAACCTCGGGGCCGGGGCGGGGAGGGGGCGGTCGCTGGGGGGAGCCGGGCGGGGGCTGGATCCCGTCTCCGCAGGCCTGCGAGCCCCTCCGGGGGGCCGGGGCGGGGCTTTGGGGGCCGGGGCCGGGGCGGGGCTTTGGGGGCCGGGGCCGGGGCCGGTGCCGGGGCCGGGCCCGCCTGCGGGCCCTCCTCGCCCCGCCCCAATCTCCGCCCCCAGGCCCGCCCCCAGCCCCTAGCAATTCCCTGGCACCGCCCCCAGCCTCCAAGCCACCCAGCCACCCGCAACCCCCCCCACCTTCGGCCCGGGCCCGCCTGCACCTTCTCTCCGAAGGACATGCCCTGCCTCCCCCGCGGACCACCGTCCCTTCGGCCCTCAGCCACGACGTCCACGCTCCGCGGGCCCGGGACACCAGATGGCCCGACCGCCCGGGGCCTCAGGCCCCGTTGGCACCGGGCTGCGCGCTCCGCGGCCCCGCAACAGCCAAGGCCACAGCGACGCGGGGGCGGCCGGCACCCATGCCGAAAAGGGCCGCGCGCAACACAGCAAGAGACACAAGAGAGACTCGCTCCGCGCCTGGGCGTGGGCGCCGCGCACGCAACACAGGCACACGGTCCCGCGGCGGTTCGGCTGATGGGCAGGAATGGGGGCAGAACGGCATCCCTGACACCGTGGCTGCAGGGCCCGCGGCTGCCAGGGCTCCTAAGGCAGCTCCAGGGCCTGCGCCCCTCCGGCGGGGTGGCTGCCTCGCCCCCACAGGCCTTGTGGCCCAGCTCCGAGTGCCCGTGTCCCTCCGTCTGTGTGTGTGTGTGTGTGTGTCTGTCTGTCTGTCGTGGGCACCTGTGTCTGTGTCCCTGCCTGTCCGAGGATGGGGTCCGGCGGCGCGGGCGGCCCCGGCTTGGCTTTGAGCCAGGCCGGCTGAAGAACAGGAGAGGCCAGGGGTCGTCCGGAGCCGGCCGGCGCCGGCCCGCGGCACCCCCCCAGCCAGTGAGCGGTCCGAGGTGGGGCGGCGTGCCATCCGGGGAGCCGAGCGGCGGCGACGCGCCCGCCAGGCCGGGGACGGGAGCGCGCCCGGGCTCCGGCGACAGCCTCCGCTCCGGGGTGCGGGAGGCGTCTTGGCCCCCACCCCCCCCGCCCGGCCCGGGGCAGGCGCCCTCCGCCACCCCGGGCGCGGCGCGGGAGGCGGTCAGTCAATCAATCAGTCGGGCCGGCAGGCGAGCATGCAGGCGGGCTGGCGCGATCGGGCGGGCGGAGGGCTGAGGAGCGGCGGGCGCCTGGCCCGGAGAGGCGCAGAGCAGGCTCTTGGGGCGCCCAGCGGCAGCCGCGGACGTCTACGGCCATACCACCCTGAACGCGCCCGATCTCGTCTGATCTCGGAAGCTAAGCAGGGTCGGGCCTGGTTAGTACTTGGATGGGAGACCGCCTGGGAATACCGGGTGCTGTAGGCTTTTTTTCCTCGGCCTTTTGCCTGCCTTCCTGTCTGTCCCTTGGCCGCCAACGCCCCCTCGACCAACGCGGCGGCGGCGGCGGCGGCGGCGGCGGCGCCCCCCTCCGGGCGACCCGTGGCATGGCCCCCGCCCCGCCGGAAGCACCGCAGGGCGCCGCGGAGCACCGAGGGCGCCGGCTGCACGGGCAGGAGGGCCACACACATGCACCACCTCCTCTTCCTCTCAAGCCCTTCACCCTCGCAGCCCGCCCTTCAAGCACACCCACCCACGTCCTAGCCGCCGCAGCGCGTCCCAGGGCGCCGCGGGGGCCCGAAGGCGGCCGACGGAGGGGACGGGGCGACAGCAGGAACCTCGGGGCCGGGGCGGGGAGGGGCGGTCGCTGGGGGAGCCGGGCGGGGGCTGGATCCCGTCTCCGCAGGCCTGCGAGCCCCTCCGGGGGGCCGGGGCGGGGCTTTGGGGGCCGGGGCCGGGGCGGGGCTTTGGGGGCCGGGGCCGGGGCCGGGGCCGGGCCCGCCTGCGGGCCCTCCTCGCCCCGCCCCAATCTCCGCCCCCAGGCCCGCCCCCAGCCCCTAGCAATTCCCTGGCACCGCCCCCAGCCTCCAAGCCACCCAGCCACCCGCAACCCCCCCCACCTTCGGCCCGGGCCCGCCTGCACCTTCTCTCCGAAGGACATGCCCTGCCTCCCCGCGGACCACCGTCCCTTCGGCCCTCAGCCACGACGTCCACGCTCCGCGGGCCCGGGACACCAGATGGCCCGACCGCCCGGGGCCTCAGGCCCCGTTGGCACCGGGCTGCGCGCTCCGCGGCCCCGCAACAGCCAAGGCCACAGCGACGCGGGGGCGGCCGGCACCCATGCCGAAAAGGGCCGCGCGCAACACAGCAAGAGACACAAGAGAGACTCGCTCCGCGCCTGGGCGTGGGCGCCGCGCACGCAACACAGGCACACGGTCCCGCGGCGGTTCGGCTGATGGGCAGGAATGGGGGCAGAACGGCATCCCTGACACCGTGGCTGCAGGGCCCGCGGCTGCCAGGGCTCCTAAGGCAGCTCCAGGGCCTGCGCCCCTCCGGCGGGGTGGCTGCCTCGCCCCCACAGGCCTTGTGGCCCAGCTCCGAGTGCCCGTGTCCCTCCGTCTGTGTGTGTGTGTGTGTGTGTCTGTCTGTCTGTCGTGGGCACCTGTGTCTGTGTCCCTGCCTGTCCGAGGATGGGGTCCGGCGGCGCGGGCGGCCCCGGCTTGGCTTTGAGCCAGGCCGGCTGAAGAACAGGAGAGGCCAGGGGTCGTCCGGAGCCGGCCGGCGCCGGCCCGCGGCACCCCCCCAGCCAGTGAGCGGTCCGAGGTGGGGCGGCGTGCCATCCGGGGAGCCGAGCGGCGGCGACGCGCCCGCCAGGCCGGGGACGGGAGCGCGCCCGGGCTCCGGCGACAGCCTCCGCTCCGGGGTGCGGGAGGCGTCTTGGCCCCCACCCCCCCCGCCCGGCCCGGGGCAGGCGCCCTCCGCCACCCCGGGCGCGGCGCGGGAGGCGGTCAGTCAATCAATCAGTCGGGCCGGCAGGCGAGCATGCAGGCGGGCTGGCGCGATCGGGCGGGCGGAGGGCTGAGGAGCGGCGGGCGCCTGGCCCGGAGAGGCGCAGAGCAGGCTCTTGGGGCGCCCAGCGGCAGCCGCGGACGTCTACGGCCATACCACCCTGAACGCGCCCGATCTCGTCTGATCTCGGAAGCTAAGCAGGGTCGGGCCTGGTTAGTACTTGGATGGGAGACCGCCTGGGAATACCGGGTGCTGTAGGCTTTTTTTCCTCGGCCTTTTGCCTGCCTTCCTGTCTGTCCTTGGCCGCCAACGCCCCCTCGACCAACGCGGCGGCGGCGGCGGCGGCGGCGGCGGCGCCCCCCTCCGGGCGACCCGTGGCATGGCCCCCGCCCCGCCGGAAGCACCGCAGGGCGCCGCGGAGCACCGAGGGCGCCGGCTGCACGGGCAGGAGGCCACACACATGCACCACCTCCTCTTCCTCTCAAGCCCTTCACCCTCGCAGCCCGCCCTTCAAGCACACCCACCCACGTCCTAGCCGGCCGCGCGTCCCAGGGCGCCGCGGGGGCCCGAAGGCGGCCGACGGAGGGGACGGGGCGACAGCAGGAACCTCGGGCCGGGGCGGGGAGGGGGCGGTCGCTGGGGGGAGCCGGGCGGGGGCTGGATCCCGTCTCCGCAGGCCTGCGAGCCCCCTCCGGGGGGCCGGGGCGGGGCTTTGGGGGCCGGGGCCGGGGCGGGCTTTGGGGGCCGGGGCCGGGGCCGGGGCCGGGCCCGCCTGCGGGCCCTCCTCGCCCCGCCCCAATCTCCGCCCCCAGGCCCGCCCCCAGCCCCTAGCAATTCCCTGGCACCGCCCCCAGCCTCCAAGCCACCCAGCCACCCGCAACCCCCCCCACCTTCGGCCCGGGCCCGCCTGCACCTTCTCTCCGAAGGACATGCCCTGCCTCCCCCGCGGACCACCGTCCCTTCGGCCCTCAGCCACGACGTCCACGCTCCGCGGGCCCGGGACACCAGATGGCCCGACCGCCCGGGGCCTCAGGCCCCGTTGGCACCGGGCTGCGCGCTCCGCGGCCCCGCAACAGCCAAGGCCACAGCGACGCGGGGGCGGCCGGCACCCATGCCGAAAAGGGCCGCGCGCAACACAGCAAGAGACACAAGAGAGACTCGCTCCGCGCCTGGGCGTGGGCGCCGCGCACGCAACACAGGCACACGGTCCCGCGGCGGTTCGGCTGATGGGCAGGAATGGGGGCAGAACGGCATCCCTGACACCGTGGCTGCAGGGCCCGCGGCTGCCAGGGCTCCTAAGGCAGCTCCAGGGCCTGCGCCCCTCCGGCGGGGTGGCTGCCTCGCCCCCACAGGCCTTGTGGCCCAGCTCCGAGTGCCCGTGTCCCTCCGTCTGTGTGTGTGTGTGTGTGTGTCTGTCTGTCTGTCGTGGGCACCTGTGTCTGTGTCCCTGCCTGTCCGAGGATGGGGTCCGGCGGCGCGGGCGGCCCCGGCTTGGCTTTGAGCCAGGCCGGCTGAAGAACAGGAGAGGCCAGGGGTCGTCCGGAGCCGGCCGGCGCCGGCCCGCGGCACCCCCCCAGCCAGTGAGCGGTCCGAGGTGGGGCGGCGTGCCATCCGGGGAGCCGAGCGGCGGCGACGCGCCCGCCAGGCCGGGGACGGGAGCGCGCCCGGGCTCCGGCGACAGCCTCCGCTCCGGGGTGCGGGAGGCGTCTTGGCCCCCACCCCCCCCGCCCGGCCCGGGGCAGGCGCCCTCCGCCACCCCGGGCGCGGCGCGGGAGGCGGTCAGTCAATCAATCAGTCGGGCCGGCAGGCGAGCATGCAGGCGGGCTGGCGCGATCGGGCGGGCGGAGGGCTGAGGAGCGGCGGGCGCCTGGCCCGGAGAGGCGCAGAGCAGGCTCTTGGGGCGCCCAGCGGCAGCCGCGGACGTCTACGGCCATACCACCCTGAACGCGCCCGATCTCGTCTGATCTCGGAAGCTAAGCAGGGTCGGGCCTGGTTAGTACTTGGATGGGAGACCGCCTGGGAATACCGGGTGCTGTAGGCTTTTTTTCCTCGGCCTTTTGCCTGCCTTCCTGTCTGTCCCTTGGCCGCCAACGCCCCCTCGACCAACGCGGCGGCGGCGGCGGCGGCGGCGGCGGCGGCGGCGGCGGCGGCGGCGCCCCCTCCGGGCGACCCGTGGCATGGCCCCCGCCCCGCCGGAAGCACCGCAGGGCGCCGCGGAGCACCGAGGGCGCCGGCTGCACGGGCAGGAGGCCACACACATGCACCACCTCCTCTTCCTCTCAAGCCCTTCACCCTCGCAGCCCGCCCTTCAAGCACACCCACCCACGTCCTAGCCGGCCGCGCGTCCCAGGGCGCCGCGGGGGCCCGAAGGCGGCCGACGGAGGGGACGGGGCGACAGCAGGAACCTCGGGGCCGGGGCGGGGAGGGGGCGGTCGCTGGGGGGAGCCGGGCGGGGGCTGGATCCCGTCTCCGCAGGCCTGCGAGCCCCTCCGGGGGGCCGGGGCGGGGCTTTGGGGGCCGGGGCCGGGGCGGGGCTTTGGGGGCCGGGGCCGGGGCCGGGGCCCTCCTCGCCCCGCCCCAATCTCCGCCCCCAGGCCCGCCCCCAGCCCCTAGCAATTCCCTGGCACCGCCCCCAGCCTCCAAGCCACCCAGCCACCCGCAACCCCCCCCACCTTCGGCCCGGGCCCGCCTGCACCTTCTCTCCGAAGGACATGCCCTGCCTCCCCCGCGGACCACCGTCCCTTCGGCCCTCAGCCACGACGTCCACGCTCCGCGGGCCCCGGGACACCAGATGGCCCGACCGCCCGGGGCCTCAGGCCCCGTTGGCACCGGGCTGCGCGCTCCGCGGCCCCGCAACAGCCAAGGCCACAGCGACGCGGGGGCGGCCGGCACCCATGCCGAAAAGGGCCGCGCGCAACACAGCAAGAGACACAAGAGAGACTCGCTCCGCGCCTGGGCGTGGGCGCCGCGCACGCAACACAGGCACACGGTCCCGCGGCGGTTCGGCTGATGGGCAGGAATGGGGGCAGAACGGCATCCCTGACACCGTGGCTGCAGGGCCCGCGGCTGCCAGGGCTCCTAAGGCAGCTCCAGGGCCTGCGCCCCTCCGGCGGGGTGGCTGCCTCGCCCCCACAGGCCTTGTGGCCCAGCTCCGAGTGCCCGTGTCCCTCCGTCTGTGTGTGTGTGTGTGTGTGTGTGTGTCTGTCTGTCTGTCGTGGGCACCTGTGTCTGTGTCCCTGCCTGTCCGAGGATGGGGTCCGGCGGCGCGGGCGGCCCCGGCTTGGCTTTGAGCCAGGCCGGCTGAAGAACAGGAGAGGCCAGGGGTCGTCCGGAGCCGGCCGGCGCCGGCCCGCGGCACCCCCCCCAGCCAGTGAGCGGTCCGAGGTGGGGCGGCGTGCCATCCGGGGAGCCGAGCGGCGGCGACGCGCCCGCCAGGCCGGGGACGGGAGCGCGCCCGGGCTCCGGCGACAGCCTCCGCTCCGGGGTGCGGGAGGCGTCTTGGCCCCCACCCCCCCCGCCCGGCCCGGGGCAGGCGCCCTCCGCCACCCCGGGCGCGGCGCGGGAGGCGGTCAGTCAATCAATCAGTCGGGCCGGCAGGCGAGCATGCAGGCGGGCTGGCGCGATCGGGCGGGCGGAGGGCTGAGGAGCGGCGGGCGCCTGGCCCGGAGAGGCGCAGAGCAGGCTCTTGGGGCGCCCAGCGGCAGCCGCGGACGTCTACGGCCATACCACCCTGAACGGCGCCCGATCTCGTCTGATCTCGGAAGCTAAGCAGGGTCGGGGCCTGGTTAGTACTTGGATGGGAGACCGCCTGGGAATACCGGGTGCTGTAGGCTTTTTTTCCTCGGCCTTTTGCCTGCCTTCCTGTCTGTCCCTTGGCCGCCAACGCCCCCTCGACCAACGCGGCGGCGGCGGCGGCGGCGGCGGCGGCGGCGGCGGCGGCGGCGGCGCCCCCCTCCGGGCGACCCGTGGCATGGCCCCCGCCCCGCCGGAAGCACCGCAGGGCGCCGCGGAGCACCGAGGGCGCCGGCTGCACGGGCAGGAGGCCACACACATGCACCACCTCCTCTTCCTCTCAAGCCCTTCACCCTCGCAGCCCGCCCTTCAAGCACACCCACCCACGTCCTAGCCGGCCGCGCGTCCCAGGGCGCCGCGGGGGCCCGAAGGCGGCCGACGGAGGGGACGGGGCGACAGCAGGAACCTCGGGGCCGGGGCGGGGAGGGGGCGGTCGCTGGGGGGAGCCGGGCGGGGGCTGGATCCCGTCTCCGCAGGCCTGCGAGCCCCTCCGGGGGGCCGGGGCGGGGCTTTGGGGGCCGGGGCCGGGGCGGGGCTTTGGGGGCCGGGGCCGGGGCCCTCCTCGCCCCGCCCCAATCTCCGCCCCCAGGCCCGCCCCCAGCCCCTAGCAATTCCCTGGCACCGCCCCCAGCCTCCAAGCCACCCAGCCACCCGCAACCCCCCCCACCTTCGGCCCGGGCCCGCCTGCACCTTCTCTCCGAAGGACATGCCCTGCCTCCCCCGCGGACCACCGTCCCTTCGGCCCTCAGCCACGACGTCCACGCTCCGCGGGCCCGGGACACCAGATGGCCCGACCGCCCGGGGCCTCAGGCCCCGTTGGCACCGGGCTGCGCGCTCCGCGGCCCCGCAACAGCCAAGGCCACAGCGACGCGGGGGCGGCCGGCACCCATGCCGAAAAGGGCCGCGCGCAACACAGCAAGAGACACAAGAGAGACTCGCTCCGCGCCTGGGCGTGGGCGCCGCGCACGCAACACAGGCACACGGTCCCGCGGCGGTTCGGCTGATGGGCAGGAATGGGGGCAGAACGGCATCCCTGACACCGTGGCTGCAGGGCCCGCGGCTGCCAGGGCTCCTAAGGCAGCTCCAGGGCCTGCGCCCCTCCGGCGGGGTGGCTGCCTCGCCCCCACAGGCCTTGTGGCCCAGCTCCGAGTGCCCGTGTCCCTCCGTCTGTGTGTGTGTGTGTGTGTGTGTCTGTCTGTCTGTCGTGGGCACCTGTGTCTGTGTCCCTGCCTGTCCGAGGATGGGGTCCGGCGGCGCGGGCGGCCCCGGCTTGGCTTTGAGCCAGGCCGGCTGAAGAACAGGAGAGGCCAGGGGTCGTCCGGAGCCGGCCGGCGCCGGCCCGCGGCACCCCCCCAGCCAGTGAGCGGTCCGAGGTGGGGCGGCGTGCCATCCGGGGAGCCGAGCGGCGGCGACGCGCCCGCCAGGCCGGGGACGGGAGCGCGCCCGGGCTCCGGCGACAGCCTCCGCTCCGGGGTGCGGGAGGCGTCTTGGCCCCCACCCCCCCCGCCCGGCCCGGGGCAGGCGCCCTCCGCCACCCCGGGCGCGGCGCGGGAGGCGGTCAGTCAATCAATCAGTCGGGCCGGCAGGCGAGCATGCAGGCGGGCTGGCGCGATCGGGCGGGCGGAGGGCTGAGGAGCGGCGGGCGCCTGGCCCGGAGAGGCGCAGAGCAGGCTCTTGGGGCGCCCAGCGGCAGCCGCGGACGTCTACGGCCATACCACCCTGAACGCGCCCGATCTCGTCTGATCTCGGAAGCTAAGCAGGGTCGGGCCTGGTTAGTACTTGGATGGGAGACCGCCTGGGAATACCGGGTGCTGTAGGCTTTTTTTCCTCGGCCTTTTGCCTGCCTTCCTGTCTGTCCCTTGGCCGCCAACGCCCCCTCGACCAACGCGGCGGCGGCGGCGGCGGCGGCGGCGGCGGCGGCGGCGGCGGCGGCGCCCCCTCCGGGCGACCCGTGGCATGGCCCCCGCCCCGCCGGAAGCACCGCAGGGCGCCGCGGAGCACCGAGGGCGCCGGCTGCACGGGCAGGAGGCCACACACATGCACCACCTCCTCTTCCTCTCAAGCCCTTCACCCTCGCAGCCCGCCCTTCAAGCACACCCACCCACGTCCTAGCCGGCCGCGCGTCCCAGGGCGCCGCGGGGGCCCGAAGGCGGCCGACGGAGGGGACGGGGCGACAGCAGGAACCTCGGGGCCGGGGCGGGGAGGGGGCGGTCGCTGGGGGGAGCCGGGCGGGGGCTGGATCCCGTCTCCGCAGGCCTGCGAGCCCCTCCGGGGGGCCGGGGCGGGGCTTTGGGGGCCGGGGCCGGGGCGGGGCTTTGGGGGCCGGGGCCGGGGCCGGGGCCCTCCTCGCCCCGCCCCAATCTCCGCCCCCAGGCCCGCCCCCAGCCCCTAGCAATTCCCTGGCACCGCCCCCAGCCTCCAAGCCACCCAGCCACCCGCAACCCCCCCCACCTTCGGCCCGGGCCCGCCTGCACCTTCTCTCCGAAGGACATGCCCTGCCTCCCCCGCGGACCACCGTCCCTTCGGCCCTCAGCCACGACGTCCACGCTCCGCGGGCCCGGGACACCAGATGGCCCGACCGCCCGGGGCCTCAGGCCCCGTTGGCACCGGGCTGCGCGCTCCGCGGCCCCGCAACAGCCAAGGCCACAGCGACGCGGGGGCGGCCGGCACCCATGCCGAAAAGGGCCGCGCGCAACACAGCAAGAGACACAAGAGAGACTCGCTCCGCGCCTGGGCGTGGGCGCCGCGCACGCAACACAGGCACACGGTCCCGCGGCGGTTCGGCTGATGGGCAGGAATGGGGGCAGAACGGCATCCCTGACACCGTGGCTGCAGGGCCCGCGGCTGCCAGGGCTCCTAAGGCAGCTCCAGGGCCTGCGCCCCTCCGGCGGGGTGGCTGCCTCGCCCCCACAGGCCTTGTGGCCCAGCTCCGAGTGCCCGTGTCCCTCCGTCTGTGTGTGTGTGTGTGTGTGTGTCTGTCTGTCTGTCGTGGGCACCTGTGTCTGTGTCCCTGCCTGTCCGAGGATGGGGTCCGGCGGCGCGGGCGGCCCCGGCTTGGCTTTGAGCCAGGCCGGCTGAAGAACAGGAGAGGCCAGGGGTCGTCCGGAGCCGGCCGGCGCCGGCCCGCGGCACCCCCCCAGCCAGTGAGCGGTCCGAGGTGGGGCGGCGTGCCATCCGGGGAGCCGAGCGGCGGCGACGCGCCCGCCAGGCCGGGGACGGGAGCGCGCCCGGGCTCCGGCGACAGCCTCCGCTCCGGGGTGCGGGAGGCGTCTTGGCCCCCACCCCCCCCGCCCGGCCCGGGGCAGGCGCCCTCCGCCACCCCGGGCGCGGCGCGGGAGGCGGTCAGTCAATCAATCAGTCGGGCCGGCAGGCGAGCATGCAGGCGGGCTGGCGCGATCGGGCGGGCGGAGGGCTGAGGAGCGGCGGGCGCCTGGCCCGGAGAGGCGCAGAGCAGGCTCTTGGGGCGCCCAGCGGCAGCCGCGGACGTCTACGGCCATACCACCCTGAACGCGCCCGATCTCGTCTGATCTCGGAAGCTAAGCAGGGTCGGGCCTGGTTAGTACTTGGATGGGAGACCGCCTGGGAATACCGGGTGCTGTAGGCTTTTTTTCCTCGGCCTTTTGCCTGCCTTCCTGTCTGTCCCTTGGCCGCCAACGCCCCCTCGACCAACGCGGCGGCGGCGGCGGCGGCGGCGGCGGCGGCGGCGGCGGCGGCGGCGCCCCCTCCGGGCGACCCGTGGCATGGCCCCCGCCCCGCCGGAAGCACCGCAGGGCGCCGCGGAGCACCGAGGGCGCCGGCTGCACGGGCAGGAGGCCACACACATGCACCACCTCCTCTTCCTCTCAAGCCCTTCACCCTCGCAGCCCGCCCTTCAAGCACACCCACCCACGTCCTAGCCGGCCGCGCGTCCCAGGGCGCCGCGGGGGCCCGAAGGCGGCCGACGGAGGGGACGGGGCGACAGCAGGAACCTCGGGGCCGGGGCGGGGAGGGGGCGGTCGCTGGGGGGAGCCGGGCGGGGGCTGGATCCCGTCTCCGCAGGCCTGCGAGCCCCTCCGGGGGGCCGGGGCGGGGCTTTGGGGGCCGGGGCCGGGGCGGGGCTTTGGGGGCCGGGGCCGGCCGGGGCCGCTCCTCGCCCCGCCCCAATCTCCGCCCCCAGGCCCGCCCCCAGCCCCTAGCAATTCCCTGGCACCGCCCCCAGCCTCCAAGCCACCCAGCCACCCGCAACCCCCCCCACCTTCGGCCCGGGCCCGCCTGCACCTCGAAGGACATGCCCTGCCTCCCCCGCGGACCACCGTCCCTTCGGCCCTCAGCCACGACGTCCACGCTCCGCGGGCCCGGGACACCAGATGGCCCGACCGCCCGGGGCCTCAGGCCCCGTTGGCACCGGGCTGCGCGCTCCGCGGCCCCGCAACAGCCAAGGCCACAGCGACGCGGGGGCGGCCGGCACCCATGCCGAAAAGGGCCGCGCGCAACACAGCAAGAGACACAAGAGAGACTCGCTCCGCGCCTGGGCGTGGGCGCCGCGCACGCAACACAGGCACACGGTCCCGCGGCGGTTCGGCTGATGGGCAGGAATGGGGGCAGAACGGCATCCCTGACACCGTGGCTGCAGGGCCCGCGGCTGCCAGGGCTCCTAAGGCAGCTCCAGGGCCTGCGCCCCTCCGGCGGGGTGGCTGCCTCGCCCCCACAGGCCTTGTGGCCCAGCTCCGAGTGCCCGTGTCCCTCCGTCTGTGTGTGTGTGTGTGTGTGTGTCTGTCTGTCTGTCGTGGGCACCTGTGTCTGTGTCCCTGCCTGTCCGAGGATGGGGTCCGGCGGCGCGGGCGGCCCCGGCTTGGCTTTGAGCCAGGCCGGCTGAAGAACAGGAGAGGCCAGGGGTCGTCCGGAGCCGGCCGGCGCCGGCCCGCGGCACCCCCCCAGCCAGTGAGCGGTCCGAGGTGGGGCGGCGTGCCATCCGGGGAGCCGAGCGGCGGCGACGCGCCCGCCAGGCCGGGGACGGGAGCGCGCCCGGGCTCCGGCGACAGCCTCCGCTCCGGGGTGCGGGAGGCGTCTTGGCCCCCACCCCCCCCGCCCGGCCCGGGGCAGGCGCCCTCCGCCACCCCGGGCGCGGCGCGGGAGGCGGTCAGTCAATCAATCAGTCGGGCCGGCAGGCGAGCATGCAGGCGGGCTGGCGCGATCGGGCGGGCGGAGGGCTGAGGAGCGGCGGGCGCCTGGCCCGGAGAGGCGCAGAGCAGGCTCTTGGGGCGCCCAGCGGCAGCCGCGGACGTCTACGGCCATACCACCCTGAACGCGCCCGATCTCGTCTGATCTCGGAAGCTAAGCAGGGTCGGGCCTGGTTAGTACTTGGATGGGAGACCGCCTGGGAATACCGGGTGCTGTAGGCTTTTTTTCCTCGGCCTTTTGCCTGCCTTCCTGTCTGTCCCTTGGCCGCCAACGCCCCCTCGACCAACGCGGCGGCGGCGGCGGCGGCGGCGGCGGCGGCGGCGGCGGCGGCGGCGCCCCCCTCCGGGCGACCCGTGGCATGGCCCCCGCCCCGCCGGAAGCACCGCAGGGCGCCGCGGAGCACCGAGGGCGCCGGCTGCACGGGCAGGAGGCCACACACATGCACCACCTCCTCTTCCTCTCAAGCCCTTCACCCTCGCAGCCCGCCCTTCAAGCACACCCACCCACGTCCTAGCCGGCCGCGCGTCCCAGGGCGCCGCGGGGGCCCGAAGGCGGCCGACGGAGGGGACGGGGCGACAGCAGGAACCTCGGGGCCGGGGCGGGGAGGGGGCGGTCGCTGGGGGGAGCCGGGCGGGGGCTGGATCCCGTCTCCGCAGGCCTGCGAGCCCCTCCGGGGGGCCGGGGCGGGGCTTTGGGGGCCGGGGCCGGGGCGGGGCTTTGGGGGCCGGGGCCGGGGCCGGGGCCCTCCTCGCCCCGCCCCAATCTCCGCCCCCAGGCCCGCCCCCAGCCCCTAGCAATTCCCTGGCACCGCCCCCAGCCTCCAAGCCACCCAGCCACCCGCAACCCCCCCCACCTTCGGCCCGGGCCCGCCTGCACCTTCTCTCCGAAGGACATGCCCTGCCTCCCCCGCGGACCACCGTCCCTTCGGCCCTCAGCCACGACGTCCACGCTCCGCGGGCCCGGGACACCAGATGGCCCGACCGCCCGGGGCCTCAGGCCCCGTTGGCACCGGCACGCTCCGCGGCCCCGCAACAGCCAAGGCCACAGCGACGCGGGGGCGGCCGGCACCCATGCCGAAAAGGGCCGCGCGCAACACAGCAAGAGACACAAGAGAGACTCGCTCCGCGCCTGGGCGTGGGCGCCGCGCACGCAACACAGGCACACGGTCCCGCGGCGGTTCGGCTGATGGGCAGGAATGGGGGCAGAACGGCATCCCTGACACCGTGGCTGCAGGGCCCGCGGCTGCCAGGGCTCCTAAGGCAGCTCCAGGGCCTGCGCCCCTCCGGCGGGGTGGCTGCCTCGCCCCCACAGGCCTTGTGGCCCAGCTCCGAGTGCCCGTGTCCCTCCGTCTGTGTGTGTGTGTGTGTGTGTCTGTCTGTCTGTCGTGGGCACCTGTGTCTGTGTCCCTGCCTGTCCGAGGATGGGGTCCGGCGGCGCGGGCGGCCCCGGCTTGGCTTTGAGCCAGGCCGGCTGAAGAACAGGAGAGGCCAGGGGTCGTCCGGAGCCGGCCGGCGCCGGCCCGCGGCACCCCCCCAGCCAGTGAGCGGTCCGAGGTGGGGCGGCGTGCCATCCGGGGAGCCGAGCGGCGGCGACGCGCCCGCCAGGCCGGGGACGGGAGCGCGCCCGGGCTCCGGCGACAGCCTCCGCTCCGGGGTGCGGGAGGCGTCTTGGCCCCCACCCCCCCCGCCCGGCCCGGGGCAGGCGCCCTCCGCCACCCCGGGCGCGGCGCGGGAGGCGGTCAGTCAATCAATCAGTCGGGCCGGCAGGCGAGCATGCAGGCGGGCTGGCGCGATCGGGCGGGCGGAGGGCTGAGGAGCGGCGGGCGCCTGGCCCGGAGAGGCGCAGAGCAGGCTCTTGGGGCGCCCAGCGGCAGCCGCGGACGTCTACGGCCATACCACCCTGAACGCGCCCGATCTCGTCTGATCTCGGAAGCTAAGCAGGGTCGGGCCTGGTTAGTACTTGGATGGGAGACCGCCTGGGAATACCGGGTGCTGTGGTGCTGTAGGCTTTTTTTCCTCGGCCTTTTGCCTGCCTTCCTGTCTGTCCCTTGGCCGCCAACGCCCCCTCGACCAACGCGGCGGCGGCGGCGGCGGCGGCGGCGGCGGCGGCGGCGGCGGCGGCGCCCCCCTCCGGGCGACCCGTGGCATGGCCCCCGCCCCGCCGGAAGCACCGCAGGGCGCCGCGGAGCACCGAGGGCGCCGGCTGCACGGGCAGGAGGCCACACACATGCACCACCTCCTCTTCCTCTCAAGCCCTTCACCCTCGCAGCCCGCCCTTCAAGCACACCCACCCACGTCCTAGCCGGCCGCGCGTCCCAGGGCGCCGCGGGGGCCCGAAGGCGGCCGACGGAGGGGACGGGGCGACAGCAGGAACCTCGGGGCCGGGGCGGGGAGGGGGCGGTCGCTGGGGGGAGCCGGGCGGGGGCTGGATCCCGTCTCCGCAGGCCTGCGAGCCCCTCCGGGGGGCCGGGGCGGGGCTTTGGGGGCCGGGGCCGGGGCGGGGCTTTGGGGGCCGGGGCCGGGGCCGGGGCCCTCCTCGCCCCGCCCCAATCTCCGCCCCCAGGCCCGCCCCCAGCCCCTAGCAATTCCCTGGCACCGCCCCCAGCCTCCAAGCCACCCAGCCACCCGCAACCCCCCCCACCTTCGGCCCGGGCCCGCCTGCACCTTCTCTCCGAAGGACATGCCCTGCCTCCCCCGCGGACCACCGTCCCTTCGGCCCTCAGCCACGACGTCCACGCTCCGCGGGCCCGGGACACCAGATGGCCCGACCGCCCGGGGCCTCAGGCCCCGTTGGCACCGGGCTGCGCGCTCCGCGGCCCCGCAACAGCCAAGGCCACAGCGACGCGGGGGCGGCCGGCACCCATGCCGAAAAGGGCCGCGCGCAACACAGCAAGAGACACAAGAGAGACTCGCTCCGCGCCTGGGCGTGGGCGCCGCGCACGCAACACAGGCACACGGTCCCGCGGCGGTTCGGCTGATGGGCAGGAATGGGGGCAGAACGGCATCCCTGACACCGTGGCTGCAGGGCCCGCGGCTGCCAGGGCTCCTAAGGCAGCTCCAGGGCCTGCGCCCCTCCGGCGGGGTGGCTGCCTCGCCCCCACAGGCCTTGTGGCCCAGCTCCGAGTGCCCGTGTCCCTCCGTCTGTGTGTGTGTGTGTGTGTGTGTGTGTCTGTCTGTCTGTCGTGGGCACCTGTGTCTGTGTCCCTGCCTGTCCGAGGATGGGGTCCGGCGGCGCGGGCGGCCCCGGCTTGGCTTTGAGCCAGGCCGGCTGAAGAACAGGAGAGGCCAGGGGTCGTCCGGAGCCGGCCGGCGCCGGCCCGCGGCACCCCCCCAGCCAGTGAGCGGTCCGAGGTGGGGCGGCGTGCCATCCGGGGAGCCGAGCGGCGGCGACGCGCCCGCCAGGCCGGGGACGGGAGCGCGCCCGGGCTCCGGCGACAGCCTCCGCTCCGGGGTGCGGGAGGCGTCTTGGCCCCCACCCCCCCCGCCCGGCCCGGGGCAGGCGCCCTCCGCCACCCCGGGCGTGGCGCGGGAGGCGGTCAGTCAATCAATCAGTCGGGCCGGCAGGCGAGCATGCAGGCGGGCTGGCGCGATCGGGCGGGCGGAGGGCTGAGGAGCGGCGGGCGCCTGGCCCGGAGAGGCGCAGAGCAGGCTCTTGGGGCGCCCAGCGGCAGCCGCGGACGTCTACGGCCATACCACCCTGAACGCGCCCGATCTCGTCTGATCTCGGAAGCTAAGCAGGGTCGGGCCTGGTTAGTACTTGGATGGGAGACCGCCTGGGAATACCGGGTGCTGTAGGCTTTTTTTCCTCGGCCTTTTGCCTGCCTTCCTGTCTGTCCCTTGGCCGCCAACGCCCCCTCGACCAACGCGGCGGCGGCGGCGGCGGCGGCGGCGGCGGCGGCGGCGGCGGCGGCGGCGCCCCCCTCCGGGCGACCCGTGGCATGGCCCCCGCCCCGCCGGAAGCACCGCAGGGCGCCGCGGAGCACCGAGGGCGCCGGCTGCACGGGCAGGAGGCCACACACATGCACCACCTCCTCTTCCTCTCAAGCCCTTCACCCTCGCAGCCCGCCCTTCAAGCACACCCACCCACGTCCTAGCCGGCCGCGCGTCCCAGGGCGCCGCGGGGGCCCGAAGGCGGCCGACGGAGGGGACGGGGCGACAGCAGGAACCTCGGGGCCGGGGCGGGGAGGGGGCGGTCGCTGGGGGGAGCCGGGCGGGGGCTGGATCCCGTCTCCGCAGGCCTGCGAGCCCCTCCGGGGGGCCGGGGCGGGGCTTTGGGGGCCGGGGCCGGGGCGGGGCTTTGGGGGCCGGGGCCGGGGCCGGGGCCCTCCTCGCCCCGCCCCAATCTCCGCCCCCAGGCCCGCCCCCAGCCCCTAGCAATTCCCTGGCACCGCCCCCAGCCTCCAAGCCACCCAGCCACCCGCAACCCCCCCCACCTTCGGCCCGGGCCCGCCTGCACCTTCTCTCCGAAGGACATGCCCTGCCTCCCCCGCGGACCACCGTCCCTTCGGCCCTCAGCCACGACGTCCACGCTCCGCGGGCCCGGGACACCAGATGGCCCGACCGCCCGGGGCCTCAGGCCCCGTTGGCACCGGGCTGCGCGCTCCGCGGCCCCGCAACAGCCAAGGCCACAGCGACGCGGGGGCGGCCGGCACCCATGCCGAAAAGGGCCGCGCGCAACACAGCAAGAGACACAAGAGAGACTCGCTCCGCGCCTGGGCGTGGGCGCCGCGCACGCAACACAGGCACACGGTCCCGCGGCGGTTCGGCTGATGGGCAGGAATGGGGGCAGAACGGCATCCCTGACACCGTGGCTGCAGGGCCCGCGGCTGCCAGGGCTCCTAAGGCAGCTCCAGGGCCTGCGCCCCTCCGGCGGGGTGGCTGCCTCGCCCCCACAGGCCTTGTGGCCCAGCTCCGAGTGCCCGTGTCCCTCCGTCTGTGTGTGTGTGTGTGTGTGTCTGTCTGTCTGTCGTGGGCACCTGTGTCTGTGTCCCTGCCTGTCCGAGGATGGGGTCCGGCGGCGCGGGCGGCCCCGGCTTGGCTTTGAGCCAGGCCGGCTGAAGAACAGGAGAGGCCAGGGGTCGTCCGGAGCCGGCCGGCGCCGGCCCGCGGCACCCCCCCAGCCAGTGAGCGGTCCGAGGTGGGGCGGCGTGCCATCCGGGGAGCCGAGCGGCGGCGACGCGCCCGCCAGGCCGGGGACGGGAGCGCGCCCGGGCTCCGGCGACAGCCTCCGCTCCGGGGTGCGGGAGGCGTCTTGGCCCCCACCCCCCCCGCCCGGCCCGGGGCAGGCGCCCTCCGCCACCCCGGGCGCGGCGCGGGAGGCGGTCAGTCAATCAATCAGTCGGGCCGGCAGGCGAGCATGCAGGCGGGCTGGCGCGATCGGGCGGGCGGAGGGCTGAGGAGCGGCGGGCGCCTGGCCCGGAGAGGCGCAGAGCAGGCTCTTGGGGCGCCCAGCGGCAGCCGCGGACGTCTACGGCCATACCACCCTGAACGCGCCCGATCTCGTCTGATCTCGGAAGCTAAGCAGGGTCGGGCCTGGTTAGTACTTGGATGGGAGACCGCCTGGGAATACCGGGTGCTGTAGGCTTTTTTTCCTCGGCCTTTTGCCTGCCTTCCTGTCTGTCCCTTGGCCGCCAACGCCCCCTCGACCAACGCGGCGGCGGCGGCGGCGGCGGCGGCGGCGGCGGCGGCGGCGGCGGCGGCGCCCCCCTCCGGGCGACCCGTGGCATGGCCCCCGCCCCGCCGGAAGCACCGCAGGGCGCCGCGGAGCACCGAGGGCGCCGGCTGCACGGGCAGGAGGCCACACACATGCACCACCTCCTCTTCCTCTCAAGCCCTTCACCCTCGCAGCCCGCCCTTCAAGCACACCCACCCACGTCCTAGCCGGCCGCGCGTCCCAGGGCGCCGCGGGGGCCCGAAGGCGGCCGACGGAGGGGACGGGGCGACAGCAGGAACCTCGGGGCCGGGGCGGGGAGGGGGCGGTCGCTGGGGGGAGCCGGGCGGGGGCTGGATCCCGTCTCCGCAGGCCTGCGAGCCCCTCCGGGGGGCCGGGGCGGGGCTTTGGGGGCCGGGGCCGGGGCGGGGCTTTGGGGGCCGGGGCCGGGGCCGGGGCCCTCCTCGCCCCGCCCCAATCTCCGCCCCCAGGCCCGCCCCCAGCCCCTAGCAATTCCCTGGCACCGCCCCCAGCCTCCAAGCCACCCAGCCACCCGCAACCCCCCCCACCTTCGGCCCGGGCCCGCCTGCACCTTCTCTCCGAAGGACATGCCCTGCCTCCCCCGCGGACCACCGTCCCTTCGGCCCTCAGCCACGACGTCCACGCTCCGCGGGCCCGGGACACCAGATGGCCCGACCGCCCGGGGCCTCAGGCCCCGTTGGCACCGGGCTGCGCGCTCCGCGGCCCCGCAACAGCCAAGGCCACAGCGACGCGGGGGCGGCCGGCACCCATGCCGAAAAGGGCCGCGCGCAACACAGCAAGAGACACAAGAGAGACTCGCTCCGCGCCTGGGCGTGGGCGCCGCGCACGCAACACAGGCACACGGTCCCGCGGCGGTTCGGCTGATGGGCAGGAATGGGGGCAGAACGGCATCCCTGACACCGTGGCTGCAGGGCCCGCGGCTGCCAGGGCTCCTAAGGCAGCTCCAGGGCCTGCGCCCCTCCGGCGGGGTGGCTGCCTCGCCCCCACAGGCCTTGTGGCCCAGCTCCGAGTGCCCGTGTCCCTCCGTCTGTGTGTGTGTGTGTGTGTGTCTGTCTGTCTGTCGTGGGCACCTGTGTCTGTGTCCCTGCCTGTCCGAGGATGGGGTCCGGCGGCGCGGGCGGCCCCGGCTTGGCTTTGAGCCAGGCCGGCTGAAGAACAGGAGAGGCCAGGGGTCGTCCGGAGCCGGCCGGCGCCGGCCCGCGGCACCCCCCCAGCCAGTGAGCGGTCCGAGGTGGGGCGGCGTGCCATCCGGGGAGCCGAGCGGCGGCGACGCGCCCGCCAGGCCGGGGACGGGAGCGCGCCCGGGCTCCGGCGACAGCCTCCGCTCCGGGGTGCGGGAGGCGTCTTGGCCCCCACCCCCCCCGCCCGGCCCGGGGCAGGCGCCCTCCGCCACCCCGGGCGTGGCGCGGGAGGCGGTCAGTCAATCAATCAGTCGGGCCGGCAGGCGAGCATGCAGGCGGGCTGGCGCGATCGGGCGGGCGGAGGGCTGAGGAGCGGCGGGCGCCTGGCCCGGAGAGGCGCAGAGCAGGCTCTTGGGGCGCCCAGCGGCAGCCGCGGACGTCTACGGCCATACCACCCTGAACGCGCCCGATCTCGTCTGATCTCGGAAGCTAAGCAGGGTCGGGCCTGGTTAGTACTTGGATGGGAGACCGCCTGGGAATACCGGGTGCTGTAGGCTTTTTTTCCTCGGCCTTTTGCCTGCCTTCCTGTCTGTCCCTTGGCCGCCAACGCCCCCTCGACCAACGCGGCGGCGGCGGCGGCGGCGGCGGCGGCGGCGGCGGCGCCCCCCTCCGGGCGACCCGTGGCATGGCCCCCGCCCCGCCGGAAGCACCGCAGGGCGCCGCGGAGCACCGAGGGCGCCGGCTGCACGGGCAGGAGGCCACACACATGCACCACCTCCTCTTCCTCTCAAGCCCTTCACCCTCGCAGCCCGCCCTTCAAGCACACCCACCCACGTCCTAGCCGGCCGCGCGTCCCAGGGCGCCGCGGGGGCCCGAAGGCGGCCGACGGAGGGGACGGGGCGACAGCAGGAACCTCGGGGCCGGGGCGGGGAGGGGGCGGTCGCTGGGGGGAGCCGGGCGGGGGCTGGATCCCGTCTCCGCAGGCCTGCGAGCCCCTCCGGGGGGCCGGGGCGGGGCTTTGGGGGCCGGGGCCGGGGCGGGGCTTTGGGGGCCGGGGCCGGGGCCGGGGCCCTCCTCGCCCCGCCCCAATCTCCGCCCCCAGGCCCGCCCCCAGCCCCTAGCAATTCCCTGGCACCGCCCCCAGCCTCCAAGCCACCCAGCCACCCGCAACCCCCCCCACCTTCGGCCCGGGCCCGCCTGCACCTTCTCTCCGAAGGACATGCCCTGCCTCCCCCGCGGACCACCGTCCCTTCGGCCCTCAGCCACGACGTCCACGCTCCGCGGGCCCGGGACACCAGATGGCCCGACCGCCCGGGGCCTCAGGCCCCGTTGGCACCGGGCTGCGCGCTCCGCGGCCCCGCAACAGCCAAGGCCACAGCGACGCGGGGGCGGCCGGCACCCATGCCGAAAAGGGCCGCGCGCAACACAGCAAGAGACACAAGAGAGACTCGCTCCGCGCCTGGGCGTGGGCGCCGCGCACGCAACACAGGCACACGGTCCCGCGGCGGTTCGGCTGATGGGCAGGAATGGGGGCAGAACGGCATCCCTGACACCGTGGCTGCAGGGCCCGCGGCTGCCAGGGCTCCTAAGGCAGCTCCAGGGCCTGCGCCCCTCCGGCGGGGTGGCTGCCTCGCCCCCACAGGCCTTGTGGCCCAGCTCCGAGTGCCCGTGTCCCTCCGTCTGTGTGTGTGTGTGTGTGTGTCTGTCTGTCTGTCGTGGGCACCTGTGTCTGTGTCCCTGCCTGTCCGAGGATGGGGTCCGGCGGCGCGGGCGGCCCCGGCTTGGCTTTGAGCCAGGCCGGCTGAAGAACAGGAGAGGCCAGGGGTCGTCCGGAGCCGGCCGGCGCCGGCCCGCGGCACCCCCCCAGCCAGTGAGCGGTCCGAGGTGGGGCGGCGTGCCATCCGGGGAGCCGAGCGGCGGCGACGCGCCCGCCAGGCCGGGGACGGGAGCGCGCCCGGGCTCCGGCGACAGCCTCCGCTCCGGGGTGCGGGAGGCGTCTTGGCCCCCACCCCCCCCGCCCGGCCCGGGGCAGGCGCCCTCCGCCACCCCGGGCGCGGCGCGGGAGGCGGTCAGTCAATCAATCAGTCGGGCCGGCAGGCGAGCATGCAGGCGGGCTGGCGCGATCGGGCGGGCGGAGGGCTGAGGAGCGGCGGGCGCCTGGCCCGGAGAGGCGCAGAGCAGGCTCTTGGGGCGCCCAGCGGCAGCCGCGGACGTCTACGGCCATACCACCCTGAACGCGCCCGATCTCGTCTGATCTCGGAAGCTAAGCAGGGTCGGGCCTGGTTAGTACTTGGATGGGAGACCGCCTGGGAATACCGGGTGCTGTAGGCTTTTTTTCCTCGGCCTTTTGCCTGCCTTCCTGTCTGTCCCTTGGCCGCCAACGCCCCCTCGACCAACGCGGCGGCGGCGGCGGCGGCGGCGGCGGCGGCGGCGGCGGCGGCGGCGCCCCCCTCCGGGCGACCCGTGGCATGGCCCCCGCCCCGCCGGAAGCACCGCAGGGCGCCGCGGAGCACCGAGGGCGCCGGCTGCACGGGCAGGAGGCCACACACATGCACCACCTCCTCTTCCTCTCAAGCCCTTCACCCTCGCAGCCCGCCCTTCAAGCACACCCACCCACGTCCTAGCCGGCCGCGCGTCCCAGGGCGCCGCGGGGGCCCGAAGGCGGCCGACGGAGGGGACGGGGCGACAGCAGGAACCTCGGGGCCGGGGCGGGGAGGGGGCGGTCGCTGGGGGGAGCCGGGCGGGGGCTGGATCCCGTCTCCGCAGGCCTGCGAGCCCCTCCGGGGGGCCGGGGCGGGGCTTTGGGGGCCGGGGCCGGGGCGGGGCTTTGGGGGCCGGGGCGGGGCTTTGGGGGCCGGGGCCCTCCTCGCCCCGCCCCAATCTCCGCCCCCAGGCCCGCCCCCAGCCCCTAGCAATTCCCTGGCACCGCCCCCAGCCTCCAAGCCACCCAGCCACCCGCAACCCCCCCCACCTTCGGCCCGGGCCCGCCTGCACCTTCTCTCCGAAGGACATGCCCTGCCTCCCCCGCGGACCACCGTCCCTTCGGCCCTCAGCCACGACGTCCACGCTCCGCGGGCCCGGGACACCAGATGGCCCGACCGCCCGGGGCCTCAGGCCCCGTTGGCACCGGGCTGCGCGCTCCGCGGCCCCGCAACAGCCAAGGCCACAGCGACGCGGGGGCGGCTGGCACCCATGCCGAAAAGGGCCGCGCGCAACACAGCAAGAGACACAAGAGAGACTCGCTCCGCGCCTGGGCGTGGGCGCCGCGCACGCAACACAGGCACACGGTCCCGCGGCGGTTCGGCTGATGGGCAGGAATGGGGGCAGAACGGCATCCCTGACACCGTGGCTGCAGGGCCCGCGGCTGCCAGGGCTCCTAAGGCAGCTCCAGGGCCTGCGCCCCTCCGGCGGGGTGGCTGCCTCGCCCCCACAGGCCTTGTGGCCCAGCTCCGAGTGCCCGTGTCCCTCCGTCTGTGTGTGTGTGTGTGTGTGTGTCTGTCTGTCTGTCGTGGGCACCTGTGTCTGTGTCCCTGCCTGTCCGAGGATGGGGTCCGGCGGCGCGGGCGGCCCCGGCTTGGCTTTGAGCCAGGCCGGCTGAAGAACAGGAGAGGCCAGGGGTCGTCCGGAGCCGGCCGGCGCCGGCCCGCGGCACCCCCCCAGCCAGTGAGCGGTCCGAGGTGGGACGGCGTGCCATCCGGGGAGCCGAGCGGCGGCGACGCGCCCGCCAGGCCGGGGACGGGAGCGCGCCCGGGCTCCGGCGACAGCCTCCGCTCCGGGGTGCGGGAGGCGTCTTGGCCCCCACCCCCCCCGCCCGGCCCGGGGCAGGCGCCCTCCGCCACCCCGGGCGCGGCGCGGGAGGCGGTCAGTCAATCAATCAGTCGGGCCGGCAGGCGAGCATGCAGGCGGGCTGGCGCGATCGGGCGGGCGGAGGGCTGAGGAGCGGCGGGCGCCTGGCCCGGAGAGGCGCAGAGCAGGCTCTTGGGGCGCCCAGCGGCAGCCGCGGACGTCTACGGCCATACCACCCTGAACGCGCCCGATCTCGTCTGATCTCGGAAGCTAAGCAGGGTCGGGCCTGGTTAGTACTTGGATGGGAGACCGCCTGGGAATACCGGGTGCTGTAGGCTTTTTTTCCTCGGCCTTTTGCCTGCCTTCCTGTCTGTCCCTTGGCCGCCAACGCCCCCTCGACCAACGCGGCGGCGGCGGCGGCGGCGGCGGCGGCGGCGGCGGCGGCGGCGCCCCCCTCCGGGCGACCCGTGGCATGGCCCCCGCCCCGCCGGAAGCACCGCAGGGCGCCGCGGAGCACCGAGGGCGCCGGCTGCACGGGCAGGAGGCCACACACATGCACCACCTCCTCTTCCTCTCAAGCCCTTCACCCTCGCAGCCCGCCCTTCAAGCACACCCACCCACGTCCTAGCCGGCCGCGCGTCCCAGGGCGCCGCGGGGGCCCGAAGGCGGCCGACGGAGGGGACGGGGCGACAGCAGGAACCTCGGGGCCGGGGCGGGGAGGGGGCGGTCGCTGGGGGGAGCCGGGCGGGGGCTGGATCCCGTCTCCGCAGGCCTGCGAGCCCCTCCGGGGGGCCGGGGCGGGGCTTTGGGGGCCGGGGCCGGGGCGGGGCTTTGGGGGCCGGGGCCGGGGCCGGTGCCGGGGCCGGGCCCGCCTGCGGGCCCTCCTCGCCCCGCCCCAATCTCCGCCCCCAGGCCCGCCCCCAGCCCCTAGCAATTCCCTGGCACCGCCCCCAGCCTCCAAGCCACCCAGCCACCCGCAACCCCCCCCACCTTCGGCCCGGGCCCGCCTGCACCTTCTCTCCGAAGGACATGCCCTGCCTCCCCCGCGGACCACCGTCCCTTCGGCCCTCAGCCACGACGTCCACGCTCCGCGGGCCCGGGACACCAGATGGCCCGACCGCCCGGGGCCTCAGGCCCCGTTGGCACCGGGCTGCGCGCTCCGCGGCCCCGCAACAGCCAAGGCCACAGCGACGCGGGGGCGGCCGGCACCCATGCCGAAAAGGGCCGCGCGCAACACAGCAAGAGACACAAGAGAGACTCGCTCCGCGCCTGGGCGTGGGCGCCGCGCACGCAACACAGGCACACGGTCCCGCGGCGGTTCGGCTGATGGGCAGGAATGGGGGCAGAACGGCATCCCTGACACCGTGGCTGCAGGGCCCGCGGCTGCCAGGGCTCCTAAGGCAGCTCCAGGGCCTGCGCCCCTCCGGCGGGGTGGCTGCCTCGCCCCCACAGGCCTTGTGGCCCAGCTCCGAGTGCCCGTGTCCCTCCGTCTGTGTGTGTGTGTGTGTGTGTCTGTCTGTCTGTCGTGGGCACCTGTGTCTGTGTCCCTGCCTGTCCGAGGATGGGGTCCGGCGGCGCGGGCGGCCCCGGCTTGGCTTTGAGCCAGGCCGGCTGAAGAACAGGAGAGGCCAGGGGTCGTCCGGAGCCGGCCGGCGCCGGCCCGCGGCACCCCCCCAGCCAGTGAGCGGTCCGAGGTGGGGCGGCGTGCCATCCGGGGAGCCGAGCGGCGGCGACGCGCCCGCCAGGCCGGGGACGGGAGCGCGCCCGGGCTCCGGCGACAGCCTCCGCTCCGGGGTGCGGGAGGCGTCTTGGCCCCCACCCCCCCCGCCCGGCCCGGGGCAGGCGCCCTCCGCCACCCCGGGCGCGGCGCGGGAGGCGGTCAGTCAATCAATCAGTCGGGCCGGCAGGCGAGCATGCAGGCGGGCTGGCGCGATCGGGCGGGCGGAGGGCTGAGGAGCGGCGGGCGCCTGGCCCGGAGAGGCGCAGAGCAGGCTCTTGGGGCGCCCAGCGGCAGCCGCGGACGTCTACGGCCATACCACCCTGAACGCGCCCGATCTCGTCTGATCTCGGAAGCTAAGCAGGGTCGGGCCTGGTTAGTACTTGGATGGGAGACCGCCTGGGAATACCGGGTGCTGTAGGCTTTTTTTCCTCGGCCTTTTGCCTGCCTTCCTGTCTGTCCCTTGGCCGCCAACGCCCCCTCGACCAACGCGGCGGCGGCGGCGGCGGCGGCGGCGGCGCCCCCCTCCGGGCGACCCGTGGCATGGCCCCCGCCCCGCCGGAAGCACCGCAGGGCGCCGCGGAGCACCGAGGGCGCCGGCTGCACGGGCAGGAGGCCACACACATGCACCACCTCCTCTTCCTCTCAAGCCCTTCACCCTCGCAGCCCGCCCTTCAAGCACACCCACCCACGTCCTAGCCGGCCGCGCGTCCCAGGGCGCCGCGGGGGCCCGAAGGCGGCCGACGGAGGGGACGGGGCGACAGCAGGAACCTCGGGGCCGGGGCGGGGAGGGGGCGGTCGCTGGGGGGAGCCGGGCGGGGGCTGGATCCCGTCTCCGCAGGCCTGCGAGCCCCTCCGGGGGGCCGGGGCGGGGCTTTGGGGGCCGGGGCCGGGGCGGGGCTTTGGGGGCCGGGGCCGGGGCCGGGGCCGGGCCCGCCTGCGGGCCCTCCTCGCCCCGCCCCAATCTCCGCCCCCAGGCCCGCCCCCAGCCCCTAGCAATTCCCTGGCACCGCCCCCAGCCTCCAAGCCACCCAGCCACCCGCAACCCCCCCCACCTTCGGCCCGGGCCCGCCTGCACCTTCTCTCCGAAGGACATGCCCTGCCTCCCCCGCGGACCACCGTCCCTTCGGCCCTCAGCCACGACGTCCACGCTCCGCGGGCCCGGGACACCAGATGGCCCGACCGCCCGGGGCCTCAGGCCCCGTTGGCACCGGGCTGCGCGCTCCGCGGCCCCGCAACAGCCAAGGCCACAGCGACGCGGGGGCGGCCGGCACCCATGCCGAAAAGGGCCGCGCGCAACACAGCAAGAGACACAAGAGAGACTCGCTCCGCGCCTGGGCGTGGGCGCCGCGCACGCAACACAGGCACACGGTCCCGCGGCGGTTCGGCTGATGGGCAGGAATGGGGGCAGAACGGCATCCCTGACACCGTGGCTGCAGGGCCCGCGGCTGCCAGGGCTCCTAAGGCAGCTCCAGGGCCTGCGCCCCTCCGGCGGGGTGGCTGCCTCGCCCCCACAGGCCTTGTGGCCCAGCTCCGAGTGCCCGTGTCCCTCCGTCTGTGTGTGTGTGTGTGTGTGTCTGTCTGTCTGTCGTGGGCACCTGTGTCTGTGTCCCTGCCTGTCCGAGGATGGGGTCCGGCGGCGCGGGCGGCCCCGGCTTGGCTTTGAGCCAGGCCGGCTGAAGAACAGGAGAGGCCAGGGGTCGTCCGGAGCCGGCCGGCGCCGGCCCGCGGCACCCCCCCAGCCAGTGAGCGGTCCGAGGTGGGGCGGCGTGCCATCCGGGGAGCCGAGCGGCGGCGACGCGCCCGCCAGGCCGGGGACGGGAGCGCGCCCGGGCTCCGGCGACAGCCTCCGCTCCGGGGTGCGGGAGGCGTCTTGGCCCCCACCCCCCCCGCCCGGCCCGGGGCAGGCGCCCTCCGCCACCCCGGGCGCGGCGCGGGAGGCGGTCAGTCAATCAATCAGTCGGGCCGGCAGGCGAGCATGCAGGCGGGCTGGCGCGATCGGGCGGGCGGAGGGCTGAGGAGCGGCGGGCGCCTGGCCCGGAGAGGCGCAGAGCAGGCTCTTGGGGCGCCCAGCGGCAGCCGCGGACGTCTACGGCCATACCACCCTGAACGCGCCCGATCTCGTCTGATCTCGGAAGCTAAGCAGGGTCGGGCCTGGTTAGTACTTGGATGGGAGACCGCCTGGGAATACCGGGTGCTGTAGGCTTTTTTTCCTCGGCCTTTTGCCTGCCTTCCTGTCTGTCCCTTGGCCGCCAACGCCCCCTCGACCAACGCGGCGGCGGCGGCGGCGGCGGCGGCGGCGCCCCCCTCCGGGCGACCCGTGGCATGGCCCCCGCCCCGCCGGAAGCACCGCAGGGCGCCGCGGAGCACCGAGGGCGCCGGCTGCACGGGCAGGAGGCCACACACATGCACCACCTCCTCTTCCTCTCAAGCCCTTCACCCTCGCAGCCCGCCCTTCAAGCACACCCACCCACGTCCTAGCCGGCCGCGCGTCCCAGGGCGCCGCGGGGGCCCGAAGGCGGCCGACGGAGGGGACGGGGCGACAGCAGGAACCTCGGGGCCGGGGCGGGGAGGGGGCGGTCGCTGGGGGGAGCCGGGCGGGGGCTGGATCCCGTCTCCGCAGGCCTGCGAGCCCCTCCGGGGGGCCGGGGCGGGGCTTTGGGGGCCGGGGCCGGGGCGGGGCTTTGGGGGCCGGGGCCGGGGCCGGGGCCGGGCCCGCCTGCGGGCCCTCCTCGCCCCGCCCCAATCTCCGCCCCCAGGCCCGCCCCCAGCCCCTAGCAATTCCCTGGCACCGCCCCCAGCCTCCAAGCCACCCAGCCACCCGCAACCCCCCCCACCTTCGGCCCGGGCCCGCCTGCACCTTCTCTCCGAAGGACATGCCCTGCCTCCCCCGCGGACCACCGTCCCTTCGGCCCTCAGCCACGACGTCCACGCTCCGCGGGCCCGGGACACCAGATGGCCCGACCGCCCGGGGCCTCAGGCCCCGTTGGCACCGGGCTGCGCGCTCCGCGGCCCCGCAACAGCCAAGGCCACAGCGACGCGGGGGCGGCCGGCACCCATGCCGAAAAGGGCCGCGCGCAACACAGCAAGAGACACAAGAGAGACTCGCTCCGCGCCTGGGCGTGGGCGCCGCGCACGCAACACAGGCACACGGTCCCGCGGCGGTTCGGCTGATGGGCAGGAATGGGGGCAGAACGGCATCCCTGACACCGTGGCTGCAGGGCCCGCGGCTGCCAGGGCTCCTAAGGCAGCTCCAGGGCCTGCGCCCCTCCGGCGGGGTGGCTGCCTCGCCCCCACAGGCCTTGTGGCCCAGCTCCGAGTGCCCGTGTCCCTCCGTCTGTGTGTGTGTGTGTGTGTGTCTGTCTGTCTGTCGTGGGCACCTGTGTCTGTGTCCCTGCCTGTCCGAGGATGGGGTCCGGCGGCGCGGGCGGCCCCGGCTTGGCTTTGAGCCAGGCCGGCTGAAGAACAGGAGAGGCCAGGGGTCGTCCGGAGCCGGCCGGCGCCGGCCCGCGGCACCCCCCCAGCCAGTGAGCGGTCCGAGGTGGGGCGGCGTGCCATCCGGGGAGCCGAGCGGCGGCGACGCGCCCGCCAGGCCGGGGACGGGAGCGCGCCCGGGCTCCGGCGACAGCCTCCGCTCCGGGGTGCGGGAGGCGTCTTGGCCCCCACCCCCCCCGCCCGGCCCGGGGCAGGCGCCCTCCGCCACCCCGGGCGCGGCGCGGGAGGCGGTCAGTCAATCAATCAGTCGGGCCGGCAGGCGAGCATGCAGGCGGGCTGGCGCGATCGGGCGGGCGGAGGGCTGAGGAGCGGCGGGCGCCTGGCCCGGAGAGGCGCAGAGCAGGCTCTTGGGGCGCCCAGCGGCAGCCGCGGACGTCTACGGCCATACCACCCTGAACGCGCCCGATCTCGTCTGATCTCGGAAGCTAAGCAGGGTCGGGCCTGGTTAGTACTTGGATGGGAGACCGCCTGGGAATACCGGGTGCTGTAGGCTTTTTTTCCTCGGCCTTTTGCCTGCCTTCCTGTCTGTCCCTTGGCCGCCAACGCCCCCTCGACCAACGCGGCGGCGGCGGCGGCGGCGGCGGCGGCGCCCCCCTCCGGGCGACCCGTGGCATGGCCCCCGCCCCGCCGGAAGCACCGCAGGGCGCCGCGGAGCACCGAGGGCGCCGGCTGCACGGGCAGGAGGCCACACACATGCACCACCTCCTCTTCCTCTCAAGCCCTTCACCCTCGCAGCCCGCCCTTCAAGCACACCCACCCACGTCCTAGCCGGCCGCGCGTCCCAGGGCGCCGCGGGGGCCCGAAGGCGGCCGACGGAGGGGACGGGGCGACAGCAGGAACCTCGGGGCCGGGGCGGGGAGGGGGCGGTCGCTGGGGGGAGCCGGGCGGGGGCTGGATCCCGTCTCCGCAGGCCTGCGAGCCCCTCCGGGGGGCCGGGGCGGGGCTTTGGGGGCCGGGGCCGGGGCGGGGCTTTGGGGGCCGGGGCCGGGGCCGGGGCCGGGCCCGCCTGCGGGCCCTCCTCGCCCCGCCCCAATCTCCGCCCCCAGGCCCGCCCCCAGCCCCTAGCAATTCCCTGGCACCGCCCCCAGCCTCCAAGCCACCCAGCCACCCGCAACCCCCCCCACCTTCGGCCCGGGCCCGCCTGCACCTTCTCTCCGAAGGACATGCCCTGCCTCCCCCGCGGACCACCGTCCCTTCGGCCCTCAGCCACGACGTCCACGCTCCGCGGGCCCGGGACACCAGATGGCCCGACCGCCCGGGGCCTCAGGCCGCGTTGGCACCGGGCTGCGCGCTCCGCGGCCCCGCAACAGCCAAGGCCACAGCGACGCGGGGGCGGCCGGCACCCATGCCGAAAAGGGCCGCGCGCAACACAGCAAGAGACACAAGAGAGACTCGCTCCGCGCCTGGGCGTGGGCGCCGCGCACGCAACACAGGCACACGGTCCCGCGGCGGTTCGGCTGATGGGCAGGAATGGGGGCAGAACGGCATCCCTGACACCGTGGCTGCAGGGCCCGCGGCTGCCAGGGCTCCTAAGGCAGCTCCAGGGCCTGCGCCCCTCCGGCGGGGTGGCTGCCTCGCCCCCACAGGCCTTGTGGCCCAGCTCCGAGTGCCCGTGTCCCTCCGTCTGTGTGTGTGTGTGTGTGTGTCTGTCTGTCTGTCGTGGGCACCTGTGTCTGTGTCCCTGCCTGTCCGAGGATGGGGTCCGGCGGCGCGGGCGGCCCCGGCTTGGCTTTGAGCCAGGCCGGCTGAAGAACAGGAGAGGCCAGGGGTCGTCCGGAGCCGGCCGGCGCCGGCCCGCGGCACCCCCCCAGCCAGTGAGCGGTCCGAGGTGGGGCGGCGTGCCATCCGGGGAGCCGAGCGGCGGCGACGCGCCCGCCAGGCCGGGGACGGGAGCGCGCCCGGGCTCCGGCGACAGCCTCCGCTCCGGGGTGCGGGAGGCGTCTTGGCCCCCACCCCCCCCGCCCGGCCCGGGGCAGGCGCCCTCCGCCACCCCGGGCGCGGCGCGGGAGGCGGTCAGTCAATCAATCAGTCGGGCCGGCAGGCGAGCATGCAGGCGGGCTGGCGCGATCGGGCGGGCGGAGGGCTGAGGAGCGGCGGGCGCCTGGCCCGGAGAGGCGCAGAGCAGGCTCTTGGGGCGCCCAGCGGCAGCCGCGGACGTCTACGGCCATACCACCCTGAACGCGCCCGATCTCGTCTGATCTCGGAAGCTAAGCAGGGTCGGGCCTGGTTAGTACTTGGATGGGAGACCGCCTGGGAATACCGGGTGCTGTAGGCTTTTTTTCCTCGGCCTTTTGCCTGCCTTCCTGTCTGTCCCTTGGCCGCCAACGCCCCCTCGACCAACGCGGCGGCGGCGGCGGCGGCGGCGGCGGCGCCCCCCTCCGGGCGACCCGTGGCATGGCCCCCGCCCCGCCGGAAGCACCGCAGGGCGCCGCGGAGCACCGAGGGCGCCGGCTGCACGGGCAGGAGGCCACACACATGCACCACCTCCTCTTCCTCTCAAGCCCTTCACCCTCGCAGCCCGCCCTTCAAGCACACCCACCCACGTCCTAGCCGGCCGCGCGTCCCAGGGCGCCGCGGGGGCCCGAAGGCGGCCGACGGAGGGGACGGGGCGACAGCAGGAACCTCGGGGCCGGGGCGGGGAGGGGGCGGTCGCTGGGGGGAGCCGGGCGGGGGCTGGATCCCGTCTCCGCAGGCCTGCGAGCCCCTCCGGGGGGCCGGGGCGGGGCTTTGGGGGCCGGGGCCGGGGCGGGGCTTTGGGGGCCGGGGCCGGGGCCGGGGCCCTCCTCGCCCCGCCCCAATCTCCGCCCCCAGGCCCGCCCCCAGCCCCTAGCAATTCCCTGGCACCGCCCCCAGCCTCCAAGCCACCCAGCCACCCGCAACCCCCCCCACCTTCGGCCCGGGCCCGCCTGCACCTTCTCTCCGAAGGACATGCCCTGCCTCCCCCGCGGACCACCGTCCCTTCGGCCCTCAGCCACGACGTCCACGCTCCGCGGGCCCGGGACACCAGATGGCCCGACCGCCCGGGGCCTCAGGCCCCGTTGGCACCGGGCTGCGCGCTCCGCGGCCCCGCAACAGCCAAGGCCACAGCGACGCGGGGGCGGCCGGCACCCATGCCGAAAAGGGCCGCGCGCAACACAGCAAGAGACACAAGAGAGACTCGCTCCGCGCCTGGGCGTGGGCGCCGCGCACGCAACACAGGCACACGGTCCCGCGGCGGTTCGGCTGATGGGCAGGAATGGGGGCAGAACGGCATCCCTGACACCGTGGCTGCAGGGCCCGCGGCTGCCAGGGCTCCTAAGGCAGCTCCAGGGCCTGCGCCCCTCCGGCGGGGTGGCTGCCTCGCCCCCACAGGCCTTGTGGCCCAGCTCCGAGTGCCCGTGTCCCTCCGTCTGTGTGTGTGTGTGTGTGTGTGTGTGTCTGTCTGTCTGTCGTGGGCACCTGTGTCTGTGTCCCTGCCTGTCCGAGGATGGGGTCCGGCGGCGCGGGCGGCCCCGGCTTGGCTTTGAGCCAGGCCGGCTGAAGAACAGGAGAGGCCAGGGGTCGTCCGGAGCCGGCCGGCGCCGGCCCGCGGCACCCCCCCAGCCAGTGAGCGGTCCGAGGTGGGGCGGCGTGCCATCCGGGGAGCCGAGCGGCGGCGACGCGCCCGCCAGGCCGGGGACGGGAGCGCGCCCGGGCTCCGGCGACAGCCTCCGCTCCGGGGTGCGGGAGGCGTCTTGGCCCCCACCCCCCCCGCCCGGCCCGGGGCAGGCGCCCTCCGCCACCCCGGGCGCGGCGCGGGAGGCGGTCAGTCAATCAATCAGTCGGGCCGGCAGGCGAGCATGCAGGCGGGCTGGCGCGATCGGGCGGGCGGAGGGCTGAGGAGCGGCGGGCGCCTGGCCCGGAGAGGCGCAGAGCAGGCTCTTGGGGCGCCCAGCGGCAGCCGCGGACGTCTACGGCCATACCACCCTGAACGCGCCCGATCTCGTCTGATCTCGGAAGCTAAGCAGGGTCGGGCCTGGTTAGTACTTGGATGGGAGACCGCCTGGGAATACCGGGTGCTGTAGGCTTTTTTTCCTCGGCCTTTTGCCTGCCTTCCTGTCTGTCCCTTGGCCGCCAACGCCCCCTCGACCAACGCGGCGGCGGCGGCGGCGGCGGCGGCGGCGCCCCCCTCCGGGCGACCCGTGGCATGGCCCCCGCCCCGCCGGAAGCACCGCAGGGCGCCGCGGAGCACCGAGGGCGCCGGCTGCACGGGCAGGAGGCCACACACATGCACCACCTCCTCTTCCTCTCAAGCCCTTCACCCTCGCAGCCCGCCCTTCAAGCACACCCACCCACGTCCTAGCCGGCCGCGCGTCCCAGGGCGCCGCGGGGGCCCGAAGGCGGCCGACGGAGGGGACGGGGCGACAGCAGGAACCTCGGGGCCGGGGCGGGGAGGGGGCGGTCGCTGGGGGGAGCCGGGCGGGGGCTGGATCCCGTCTCCGCAGGCCTGCGAGCCCCTCCGGGGGGCCGGGGCGGGGCTTTGGGGGCCGGGGCCGGGGCGGGGCTTTGGGGGCCGGGGCCGGGGCCGGGGCCGGGCCCGCCTGCGGGCCCTCCTCGCCCCGCCCCAATCTCCGCCCCCAGGCCCGCCCCCAGCCCCTAGCAATTCCCTGGCACCGCCCCCAGCCTCCAAGCCACCCAGCCACCCGCAACCCCCCCCACCTTCGGCCCGGGCCCGCCTGCACCTTCTCTCCGAAGGACATGCCCTGCCTCCCCCGCGGACCACCGTCCCTTCGGCCCTCAGCCACGACGTCCACGCTCCGCGGGCCCGGGACACCAGATGGCCCGACCGCCCGGGGCCTCAGGCCCCGTTGGCACCGGGCTGCGCGCTCCGCGGCCCCGCAACAGCCAAGGCCACAGCGACGCGGGGGCGGCCGGCACCCATGCCGAAAAGGGCCGCGCGCAACACAGCAAGAGACACAAGAGAGACTCGCTCCGCGCCTGGGCGTGGGCGCCGCGCACGCAACACAGGCACACGGTCCCGCGGCGGTTCGGCTGATGGGCAGGAATGGGGGCAGAACGGCATCCCTGACACCGTGGCTGCAGGGCCCGCGGCTGCCAGGGCTCCTAAGGCAGCTCCAGGGCCTGCGCCCCTCCGGCGGGGTGGCTGCCTCGCCCCCACAGGCCTTGTGGCCCAGCTCCGAGTGCCCGTGTCCCTCCGTCTGTGTGTGTGTGTGTGTGTGTGTGTGTCTGTCTGTCTGTCGTGGGCACCTGTGTCTGTGTCCCTGCCTGTCCGAGGATGGGGTCCGGCGGCGCGGGCGGCCCCGGCTTGGCTTTGAGCCAGGCCGGCTGAAGAACAGGAGAGGCCAGGGGTCGTCCGGAGCCGGCCGGCGCCGGCCCGCGGCACCCCCCCAGCCAGTGAGCGGTCCGAGGTGGGGCGGCGTGCCATCCGGGGAGCCGAGCGGCGGCGACGCGCCCGCCAGGCCGGGGACGGGAGCGCGCCCGGGCTCCGGCGACAGCCTCCGCTCCGGGGTGCGGGAGGCGTCTTGGCCCCCACCCCCCCCGCCCGGCCCGGGGCAGGCGCCCTCCGCCACCCCGGGCGCGGCGCGGGAGGCGGTCAGTCAATCAATCAGTCGGGCCGGCAGGCGAGCATGCAGGCGGGCTGGCGCGATCGGGCGGGCGGAGGGCTGAGGAGCGGCGGGCGCCTGGCCCGGAGAGGCGCAGAGCAGGCTCTTGGGGCGCCCAGCGGCAGCCGCGGACGTCTACGGCCATACCACCCTGAACGCGCCCGATCTCGTCTGATCTCGGAAGCTAAGCAGGGTCGGGCCTGGTTAGTACTTGGATGGGAGACCGCCTGGGAATACCGGGTGCTGTAGGCTTTTTTTCCTCGGCCTTTTGCCTGCCTTCCTGTCTGTCCCTTGGCCGCCAACGCCCCCTCGACCAACGCGGCGGCGGCGGCGGCGGCGGCGGCGGCGCCCCCCTCCGGGCGACCCGTGGCATGGCCCCCGCCCCGCCGGAAGCACCGCAGGGCGCCGCGGAGCACCGAGGGCGCCGGCTGCACGGGCAGGAGGCCACACACATGCACCACCTCCTCTTCCTCTCAAGCCCTTCACCCTCGCAGCCCGCCCTTCAAGCACACCCACCCACGTCCTAGCCGGCCGCGCGTCCCAGGGCGCCGCGGGGGCCCGAAGGCGGCCGACGGAGGGGACGGGGCGACAGCAGGAACCTCGGGGCCGGGGCGGGGAGGGGGCGGTCGCTGGGGGGAGCCGGGCGGGGGCTGGATCCCGTCTCCGCAGGCCTGCGAGCCCCTCCGGGGGGCCGGGGCGGGGCTTTGGGGGCCGGGGCCGGGGCGGGGCTTTGGGGGCCGGGGCCGGGGCCGGGGCCCTCCTCGCCCCGCCCCAATCTCCGCCCCCAGGCCCGCCCCCAGCCCCTAGCAATTCCCTGGCACCGCCCCCAGCCTCCAAGCCACCCAGCCACCCGCAACCCCCCCCACCTTCGGCCCGGGCCCGCCTGCACCTTCTCTCCGAAGGACATGCCCTGCCTCCCCCGCGGACCACCGTCCCTTCGGCCCTCAGCCACGACGTCCACGCTCCGCGGGCCCGGGACACCAGATGGCCCGACCGCCCGGGGCCTCAGGCCCCGTTGGCACCGGGCTGCGCGCTCCGCGGCCCCGCAACAGCCAAGGCCACAGCGACGCGGGGGCGGCCGGCACCCATGCCGAAAAGGGCCGCGCGCAACACAGCAAGAGACACAAGAGAGACTCGCTCCGCGCCTGGGCGTGGGCGCCGCGCACGCAACACAGGCACACGGTCCCGCGGCGGTTCGGCTGATGGGCAGGAATGGGGGCAGAACGGCATCCCTGACACCGTGGCTGCAGGGCCCGCGGCTGCCAGGGCTCCTAAGGCAGCTCCAGGGCCTGCGCCCCTCCGGCGGGGTGGCTGCCTCGCCCCCACAGGCCTTGTGGCCCAGCTCCGAGTGCCCGTGTCCCTCCGTCTGTGTGTGTGTGTGTGTGTGTGTGTGTCTGTCTGTCTGTCGTGGGCACCTGTGTCTGTGTCCCTGCCTGTCCGAGGATGGGGTCCGGCGGCGCGGGCGGCCCCGGCTTGGCTTTGAGCCAGGCCGGCTGAAGAACAGGAGAGGCCAGGGGTCGTCCGGAGCCGGCCGGCGCCGGCCCGCGGCACCCCCCCAGCCAGTGAGCGGTCCGAGGTGGGGCGGCGTGCCATCCGGGGAGCCGAGCGGCGGCGACGCGCCCGCCAGGCCGGGGACGGGAGCGCGCCCGGGCTCCGGCGACAGCCTCCGCTCCGGGGTGCGGGAGGCGTCTTGGCCCCCACCCCCCCCGCCCGGCCCGGGGCAGGCGCCCTCCGCCACCCCGGGCGCGGCGCGGGAGGCGGTCAGTCAATCAATCAGTCGGGCCGGCAGGCGAGCATGCAGGCGGGCTGGCGCGATCGGGCGGGCGGAGGGCTGAGGAGCGGCGGGCGCCTGGCCCGGAGAGGCGCAGAGCAGGCTCTTGGGGCGCCCAGCGGCAGCCGCGGACGTCTACGGCCATACCACCCTGAACGCGCCCGATCTCGTCTGATCTCGGAAGCTAAGCAGGGTCGGGCCTGGTTAGTACTTGGATGGGAGACCGCCTGGGAATACCGGGTGCTGTAGGCTTTTTTTCCTCGGCCTTTTGCCTGCCTTCCTGTCTGTCCCTTGGCCGCCAACGCCCCCTCGACCAACGCGGCGGCGGCGGCGGCGGCGGCGGCGGCGCCCCCCTCCGGGCGACCCGTGGCATGGCCCCCGCCCCGCCGGAAGCACCGCAGGGCGCCGCGGAGCACCGAGGGCGCCGGCTGCACGGGCAGGAGGCCACACACATGCACCACCTCCTCTTCCTCTCAAGCCCTTCACCCTCGCAGCCCGCCCTTCAAGCACACCCACCCACGTCCTAGCCGGCCGCGCGTCCCAGGGCGCCGCGGGGGCCCGAAGGCGGCCGACGGAGGGGACGGGGCGACAGCAGGAACCTCGGGGCCGGGGCGGGGAGGGGGCGGTCGCTGGGGGGAGCCGGGCGGGGGCTGGATCCCGTCTCCGCAGGCCTGCGAGCCCCTCCGGGGGGCCGGGGCGGGGCTTTGGGGGCCGGGGCCGGGGCGGGGCTTTGGGGGCCGGGGCCGGGGCCGGGGCCCTCCTCGCCCCGCCCCAATCTCCGCCCCCAGGCCCGCCCCCAGCCCCTAGCAATTCCCTGGCACCGCCCCCAGCCTCCAAGCCACCCAGCCACCCGCAACCCCCCCCACCTTCGGCCCGGGCCCGCCTGCACCTTCTCTCCGAAGGACATGCCCTGCCTCCCCCGCGGACCACCGTCCCTTCGGCCCTCAGCCACGACGTCCACGCTCCGCGGGCCCGGGACACCAGATGGCCCGACCGCCCGGGGCCTCAGGCCCCGTTGGCACCGGGCTGCGCGCTCCGCGGCCCCGCAACAGCCAAGGCCACAGCGACGCGGGGGCGGCCGGCACCCATGCCGAAAAGGGCCGCGCGCAACACAGCAAGAGACACAAGAGAGACTCGCTCCGCGCCTGGGCGTGGGCGCCGCGCACGCAACACAGGCACACGGTCCCGCGGCGGTTCGGCTGATGGGCAGGAATGGGGGCAGAACGGCATCCCTGACACCGTGGCTGCAGGGCCCGCGGCTGCCAGGGCTCCTAAGGCAGCTCCAGGGCCTGCGCCCCTCCGGCGGGGTGGCTGCCTCGCCCCCACAGGCCTTGTGGCCCAGCTCCGAGTGCCCGTGTCCCTCCGTCTGTGTGTGTGTGTGTGTGTGTCTGTCTGTCTGTCGTGGGCACCTGTGTCTGTGTCCCTGCCTGTCCGAGGATGGGGTCCGGCGGCGCGGGCGGCCCCGGCTTGGCTTTGAGCCAGGCCGGCTGAAGAACAGGAGAGGCCAGGGGTCGTCCGGAGCCGGCCGGCGCCGGCCCGCGGCACCCCCCCAGCCAGTGAGCGGTCCGAGGTGGGGCGGCGTGCCATCCGGGGAGCCGAGCGGCGGCGACGCGCCCGCCAGGCCGGGGACGGGAGCGCGCCCGGGCTCCGGCGACAGCCTCCGCTCCGGGGTGCGGGAGGCGTCTTGGCCCCCACCCCCCCCGCCCGGCCCGGGGCAGGCGCCCTCCGCCACCCCGGGCGCGGCGCGGGAGGCGGTCAGTCAATCAATCAGTCGGGCCGGCAGGCGAGCATGCAGGCGGGCTGGCGCGATCGGGCGGGCGGAGGGCTGAGGAGCGGCGGGCGCCTGGCCCGGAGAGGCGCAGAGCAGGCTCTTGGGGCGCCCAGCGGCAGCCGCGGACGTCTACGGCCATACCACCCTGAACGCGCCCGATCTCGTCTGATCTCGGAAGCTAAGCAGGGTCGGGCCTGGTTAGTACTTGGATGGGAGACCGCCTGGGAATACCGGGTGCTGTAGGCTTTTTTTCCTCGGCCTTTTGCCTGCCTTCCTGTCTGTCCCTTGGCCGCCAACGCCCCCTCGACCAACGCGGCGGCGGCGGCGGCGGCGGCGGCGGCGGCGGCGGCGGCGGCGGCGCCCCCCTCCGGGCGACCCGTGGCATGGCCCCCGCCCCGCCGGAAGCACCGCAGGGCGCCGCGGAGCACCGAGGGCGCCGGCTGCACGGGCAGGAGGCCACACACATGCACCACCTCCTCTTCCTCTCAAGCCCTTCACCCTCGCAGCCCGCCCTTCAAGCACACCCACCCACGTCCTAGCCGGCCGCGCGTCCCAGGGCGCCGCGGGGGCCCGAAGGCGGCCGACGGAGGGGACGGGGCGACAGCAGGAACCTCGGGGCCGGGGCGGGGAGGGGGCGGTCGCTGGGGGGAGCCGGGCGGGGGCTGGATCCCGTCTCCGCAGGCCTGCGAGCCCCTCCGGGGGGCCGGGGCGGGGCTTTGGGGGCCGGGGCCGGGGCGGGGCTTTGGGGGCCGGGGCCGGGGCCGGGGCCGGGCCCGCCTGCGGGCCCTCCTCGCCCCGCCCCAATCTCCGCCCCCAGGCCCGCCCCCAGCCCCTAGCAATTCCCTGGCACCGCCCCCAGCCTCCAAGCCACCCAGCCACCCGCAACCCCCCCCACCTTCGGCCCGGGCCCGCCTGCACCTTCTCTCCGAAGGACATGCCCTGCCTCCCCCGCGGACCACCGTCCCTTCGGCCCTCAGCCACGACGTCCACGCTCCGCGGGCCCGGGACACCAGATGGCCCGACCGCCCGGGGCCTCAGGCCCCGTTGGCACCAGGCTGCGCGCTCCGCGGCCCCGCAACAGCCAAGGCCACAGCGACGCGGGGGCGGCCGGCACCCATGCCGAAAAGGGCCGCGCGCAACACAGCAAGAGACACAAGAGAGACTCGCTCCGCGCCTGGGCGTGGGCGCCGCGCACGCAACACAGGCACACGGTCCCGCGGCGGTTCGGCTGATGGGCAGGAATGGGGGCAGAACGGCATCCCTGACACCGTGGCTGCAGGGCCCGCGGCTGCCAGGGCTCCTAAGGCAGCTCCAGGGCCTGCGCCCCTCCGGCGGGGTGGCTGCCTCGCCCCCACAGGCCTTGTGGCCCAGCTCCGAGTGCCCGTGTCCCTCCGTCTGTGTGTGTGTGTGTGTGTGTGTCTGTCTGTCTGTCGTGGGCACCTGTGTCTGTGTCCCTGCCTGTCCGAGGATGGGGTCCGGCGGCGCGGGCGGCCCCGGCTTGGCTTTGAGCCAGGCCGGCTGAAGAACAGGAGAGGCCAGGGGTCGTCCGGAGCCGGCCGGCGCCGGCCCGCGGCACCCCCCCAGCCAGTGAGCGGTCCGAGGTGGGGCGGCGTGCCATCCGGGGAGCCGAGCGGCGGCGACGCGCCCGCCAGGCCGGGGACGGGAGCGCGCCCGGGCTCCGGCGACAGCCTCCGCTCCGGGGTGCGGGAGGCGTCTTGGCCCCCACCCCCCCCGCCCGGCCCGGGGCAGGCGCCCTCCGCCACCCCGGGCGCGGCGCGGGAGGCGGTCAGTCAATCAATCAGTCGGGCCGGCAGGCGAGCATGCAGGCGGGCTGGCGCGATCGGGCGGGCGGAGGGCTGAGGAGCGGCGGGCGCCTGGCCCGGAGAGGCGCAGAGCAGGCTCTTGGGGCGCCCAGCGGCAGCCGCGGACGTCTACGGCCATACCACCCTGAACGCGCCCGATCTCGTCTGATCTCGGAAGCTAAGCAGGGTCGGGCCTGGTTAGTACTTGGATGGGAGACCGCCTGGGAATACCGGGTGCTGTAGGCTTTTTTTCCTCGGCCTTTTGCCTGCCTTCCTGTCTGTCCCTTGGCCGCCAACGCCCCCTCGACCAACGCGGCGGCGGCGGCGGCGGCGGCGGCGGCGCCCCCCTCCGGGCGACCCGTGGCATGGCCCCCGCCCCGCCGGAAGCACCGCAGGGCGCCGCGGAGCACCGAGGGCGCCGGCTGCACGGGCAGGAGGCCACACACATGCACCACCTCCTCTTCCTCTCAAGCCCTTCACCCTCGCAGCCCGCCCTTCAAGCACACCCACCCACGTCCTAGCCGGCCGCGCGTCCCAGGGCGCCGCGGGGGCCCGAAGGCGGCCGACGGAGGGGACGGGGCGACAGCAGGAACCTCGGGGCCGGGGCGGGGAGGGGGCGGTCGCTGGGGGGAGCCGGGCGGGGGCTGGATCCCGTCTCCGCAGGCCTGCGAGCCCCTCCGGGGGGCCGGGGCGGGGCTTTGGGGGCCGGGGCCGGGGCGGGGCTTTGGGGGCCGGGGCCGGGGCCGGGGCCGGGCCCGCCTGCGGGCCCTCCTCGCCCCGCCCCAATCTCCGCCCCCAGGCCCGCCCCCAGCCCCTAGCAATTCCCTGGCACCGCCCCCAGCCTCCAAGCCACCCAGCCACCCGCAACCCCCCCCACCTTCGGCCCGGGCCCGCCTGCACCTTCTCTCCGAAGGACATGCCCTGCCTCCCCCGCGGACCACCGTCCCTTCGGCCCTCAGCCACGACGTCCACGCTCCGCGGGCCCGGGACACCAGATGGCCCGACCGCCCGGGGCCTCAGGCCCCGTTGGCACCGGGCTGCGCGCTCCGCGGCCCCGCAACAGCCAAGGCCACAGCGACGCGGGGGCGGCCGGCACCCATGCCGAAAAGGGCCGCGCGCAACACAGCAAGAGACACAAGAGAGACTCGCTCCGCGCCTGGGCGTGGGCGCCGCGCACGCAACACAGGCACACGGTCCCGCGGCGGTTCGGCTGATGGGCAGGAATGGGGGCAGAACGGCATCCCTGACACCGTGGCTGCAGGGCCCGCGGCTGCCAGGGCTCCTAAGGCAGCTCCAGGGCCTGCGCCCCTCCGGCGGGGTGGCTGCCTCGCCCCCACAGGCCTTGTGGCCCAGCTCCGAGTGCCCGTGTCCCTCCGTCTGTGTGTGTGTGTGTGTGTGTGTGTGTCTGTCTGTCTGTCGTGGGCACCTGTGTCTGTGTCCCTGCCTGTCCGAGGATGGGGTCCGGCGGCGCGGGCGGCCCCGGCTTGGCTTTGAGCCAGGCCGGCTGAAGAACAGGAGAGGCCAGGGGTCGTCCGGAGCCGGCCGGCGCCGGCCCGCGGCACCCCCCCAGCCAGTGAGCGGTCCGAGGTGGGGCGGCGTGCCATCCGGGGAGCCGAGCGGCGGCGACGCGCCCGCCAGGCCGGGGACGGGAGCGCGCCCGGGCTCCGGCGACAGCCTCCGCTCCGGGGTGCGGGAGGCGTCTTGGCCCCCACCCCCCCCGCCCGGCCCGGGGCAGGCGCCCTCCGCCACCCCGGGCGCGGCGCGGGAGGCGGTCAGTCAATCAATCAGTCGGGCCGGCAGGCGAGCATGCAGGCGGGCTGGCGCGATCGGGCGGGCGGAGGGCTGAGGAGCGGCGGGCGCCTGGCCCGGAGAGGCGCAGAGCAGGCTCTTGGGGCGCCCAGCGGCAGCCGCGGACGTCTACGGCCATACCACCCTGAACGCGCCCGATCTCGTCTGATCTCGGAAGCTAAGCAGGGTCGGGCCTGGTTAGTACTTGGATGGGAGACCGCCTGGGAATACCGGGTGCTGTAGGCTTTTTTTCCTCGGCCTTTTGCCTGCCTTCCTGTCTGTCCCTTGGCCGCCAACGCCCCCTCGACCAACGCGGCGGCGGCGGCGGCGGCGGCGGCGGCGCCCCCCTCCGGGCGACCCGTGGCATGGCCCCCGCCCCGCCGGAAGCACCGCAGGGCGCCGCGGAGCACCGAGGGCGCCGGCTGCACGGGCAGGAGGCCACACACATGCACCACCTCCTCTTCCTCTCAAGCCCTTCACCCTCGCAGCCCGCCCTTCAAGCACACCCACCCACGTCCTAGCCGGCCGCGCGTCCCAGGGCGCCGCGGGGGCCCGAAGGCGGCCGACGGAGGGGACGGGGCGACAGCAGGAACCTCGGGGCCGGGGCGGGGAGGGGGCGGTCGCTGGGGGGAGCCGGGCGGGGGCTGGATCCCGTCTCCGCAGGCCTGCGAGCCCCTCCGGGGGGCCGGGGCGGGGCTTTGGGGGCCGGGGCCGGGGCGGGGCTTTGGGGGCCGGGGCCGGGGCCGGGGCCCTCCTCGCCCCGCCCCAATCTCCGCCCCCAGGCCCGCCCCCAGCCCCTAGCAATTCCCTGGCACCGCCCCCAGCCTCCAAGCCACCCAGCCACCCGCAACCCCCCCCACCTTCGGCCCGGGCCCGCCTGCACCTTCTCTCCGAAGGACATGCCCTGCCTCCCCCGCGGACCACCGTCCCTTCGGCCCTCAGCCACGACGTCCACGCTCCGCGGGCCAGGGACACCAGATGGCCCGACCGCCCGGGGCCTCAGGCCCCGTTGGCACCGGGCTGCGCGCTCCGCGGCCCCGCAACAGCCAAGGCCACAGCGACGCGGGGGCGGCCGGCACCCATGCCGAAAAGGGCCGCGCGCAACACAGCAAGAGACACAAGAGAGACTCGCTCCGCGCCTGGGCGTGGGCGCCGCGCACGCAACACAGGCACACGGTCCCGCGGCGGTTCGGCTGATGGGCAGGAATGGGGGCAGAACGGCATCCCTGACACCGTGGCTGCAGGGCCCGCGGCTGCCAGGGCTCCTAAGGCAGCTCCAGGGCCTGCGCCCCTCCGGCGGGGTGGCTGCCTCGCCCCCACAGGCCTTGTGGCCCAGCTCCGAGTGCCCGTGTCCCTCCGTCTGTGTGTGTGTGTGTGTGTGTCTGTCTGTCTGTCGTGGGCACCTGTGTCTGTGTCCCTGCCTGTCCGAGGATGGGGTCCGGCGGCGCGGGCGGCCCCGGCTTGGCTTTGAGCCAGGCCGGCTGAAGAACAGGAGAGGCCAGGGGTCGTCCGGAGCCGGCCGGCGCCGGCCCGCGGCACCCCCCCAGCCAGTGAGCGGTCCGAGGTGGGGCGGCGTGCCATCCGGGGAGCCGAGCGGCGGCGACGCGCCCGCCAGGCCGGGGACGGGAGCGCGCCCGGGCTCCGGCGACAGCCTCCGCTCCGGGGTGCGGGAGGCGTCTTGGCCCCCACCCCCCCCGCCCGGCCCGGGGCAGGCGCCCTCCGCCACCCCGGGCGCGGCGCGGGAGGCGGTCAGTCAATCAATCAGTCGGGCCGGCAGGCGAGCATGCAGGCGGGCTGGCGCGATCGGGCGGGCGGAGGGCTGAGGAGCGGCGGGCGCCTGGCCCGGAGAGGCGCAGAGCAGGCTCTTGGGGCGCCCAGCGGCAGCCGCGGACGTCTACGGCCATACCACCCTGAACGCGCCCGATCTCGTCTGATCTCGGAAGCTAAGCAGGGTCGGGCCTGGTTAGTACTTGGATGGGAGACCGCCTGGGAATACCGGGTGCTGTAGGCTTTTTTTCCTCGGCCTTTTGCCTGCCTTCCTGTCTGTCCCTTGGCCGCCAACGCCCCCTCGACCAACGCGGCGGCGGCGGCGGCGGCGGCGGCGGCGGCGGCGGCGGCGGCGGCGCCCCCCTCCGGGCGACCCGTGGCATGGCCCCCGCCCCGCCGGAAGCACCGCAGGGCGCCGCGGAGCACCGAGGGCGCCGGCTGCACGGGCAGGAGGCCACACACATGCACCACCTCCTCTTCCTCTCAAGCCCTTCACCCTCGCAGCCCGCCCTTCAAGCACACCCACCCACGTCCTAGCCGGCCGCGCGTCCCAGGGCGCCGCGGGGGCCCGAAGGCGGCCGACGGAGGGGACGGGGCGACAGCAGGAACCTCGGGGCCGGGGCGGGGAGGGGGCGGTCGCTGGGGGGAGCCGGGCGGGGGCTGGATCCCGTCTCCGCAGGCCTGCGAGCCCCTCCGGGGGGCCGGGGCGGGGCTTTGGGGGCCGGGGCCGGGGCGGGGCTTTGGGGGCCGGGGCCGGGGCCGGGGCCCTCCTCGCCCCGCCCCAATCTCCGCCCCCAGGCCCGCCCCCAGCCCCTAGCAATTCCCTGGCACCGCCCCCAGCCTCCAAGCCACCCAGCCACCCGCAACCCCCCCCACCTTCGGCCCGGGCCCGCCTGCACCTTCTCTCCGAAGGACATGCCCTGCCTCCCCCGCGGACCACCGTCCCTTCGGCCCTCAGCCACGACGTCCACGCTCCGCGGGCCAGGGACACCAGATGGCCCGACCGCCCGGGGCCTCAGGCCCCGTTGGCACCGGGCTGCGCGCTCCGCGGCCCCGCAACAGCCAAGGCCACAGCGACGCGGGGGCGGCCGGCACCCATGCCGAAAAGGGCCGCGCGCAACACAGCAAGAGACACAAGAGAGACTCGCTCCGCGCCTGGGCGTGGGCGCCGCGCACGCAACACAGGCACACGGTCCCGCGGCGGTTCGGCTGATGGGCAGGAATGGGGGCAGAACGGCATCCCTGACACCGTGGCTGCAGGGCCCGCGGCTGCCAGGGCTCCTAAGGCAGCTCCAGGGCCTGCGCCCCTCCGGCGGGGTGGCTGCCTCGCCCCCACAGGCCTTGTGGCCCAGCTCCGAGTGCCCGTGTCCCTCCGTCTGTGTGTGTGTGTGTGTGTGTCTGTCTGTCTGTCGTGGGCACCTGTGTCTGTGTCCCTGCCTGTCCGAGGATGGGGTCCGGCGGCGCGGGCGGCCCCGGCTTGGCTTTGAGCCAGGCCGGCTGAAGAACAGGAGAGGCCAGGGGTCGTCCGGAGCCGGCCGGCGCCGGCCCGCGGCACCCCCCCAGCCAGTGAGCGGTCCGAGGTGGGGCGGCGTGCCATCCGGGGAGCCGAGCGGCGGCGACGCGCCCGCCAGGCCGGGGACGGGAGCGCGCCCGGGCTCCGGCGACAGCCTCCGCTCCGGGGTGCGGGAGGCGTCTTGGCCCCCACCCCCCCCGCCCGGCCCGGGGCAGGCGCCCTCCGCCACCCCGGGCGCGGCGCGGGAGGCGGTCAGTCAATCAATCAGTCGGGCCGGCAGGCGAGCATGCAGGCGGGCTGGCGCGATCGGGCGGGCGGAGGGCTGAGGAGCGGCGGGCGCCTGGCCCGGAGAGGCGCAGAGCAGGCTCTTGGGGCGCCCAGCGGCAGCCGCGGACGTCTACGGCCATACCACCCTGAACGCGCCCGATCTCGTCTGATCTCGGAAGCTAAGCAGGGTCGGGCCTGGTTAGTACTTGGATGGGAGACCGCCTGGGAATACCGGGTGCTGTAGGCTTTTTTTCCTCGGCCTTTTGCCTGCCTTCCTGTCTGTCCCTTGGCCGCCAACGCCCCCTCGACCAACGCGGCGGCGGCGGCGGCGGCGGCGGCGGCGGCGGCGGCGGCGGCGCCCCCCTCCGGGCGACCCGTGGCATGGCCCCCGCCCCGCCGGAAGCACCGCAGGGCGCCGCGGAGCACCGAGGGCGCCGGCTGCACGGGCAGGAGGCCACACACATGCACCACCTCCTCTTCCTCTCAAGCCCTTCACCCTCGCAGCCCGCCCTTCAAGCACACCCACCCACGTCCTAGCCGGCCGCGCGTCCCAGGGCGCCGCGGGGGCCCGAAGGCGGCCGACGGAGGGGACGGGGCGACAGCAGGAACCTCGGGGCCGGGGCGGGGAGGGGGCGGTCGCTGGGGGGAGCCGGGCGGGGGCTGGATCCCGTCTCCGCAGGCCTGCGAGCCCCTCCGGGGGGCCGGGGCGGGGCTTTGGGGGCCGGGGCCGGGGCGGGGCTTTGGGGGCCGGGGCCGGGGCCGGGGCCCTCCTCGCCCCGCCCCAATCTCCGCCCCCAGGCCCGCCCCCAGCCCCTAGCAATTCCCTGGCACCGCCCCCAGCCTCCAAGCCACCCAGCCACCCGCAACCCCCCCCACCTTCGGCCCGGGCCCGCCTGCACCTTCTCTCCGAAGGACATGCCCTGCCTCCCCCGCGGACCACCGTCCCTTCGGCCCTCAGCCACGACGTCCACGCTCCGCGGGCCCGGGACACCAGATGGCCCGACCGCCCGGGGCCTCAGGCCCCGTTGGCACCGGGCTGCGCGCTCCGCGGCCCCGCAACAGCCAAGGCCACAGCGACGCGGGGGCGGCCGGCACCCATGCCGAAAAGGGCCGCGCGCAACACAGCAAGAGACACAAGAGAGACTCGCTCCGCGCCTGGGCGTGGGCGCCGCGCACGCAACACAGGCACACGGTCCCGCGGCGGTTCGGCTGATGGGCAGGAATGGGGGCAGAACGGCATCCCTGACACCGTGGCTGCAGGGCCCGCGGCTGCCAGGGCTCCTAAGGCAGCTCCAGGGCCTGCGCCCCTCCGGCGGGGTGGCTGCCTCGCCCCCACAGGCCTTGTGGCCCAGCTCCGAGTGCCCGTGTCCCTCCGTCTGTGTGTGTGTGTGTGTGTGTCTGTCTGTCTGTCGTGGGCACCTGTGTCTGTGTCCCTGCCTGTCCGAGGATGGGGTCCGGCGGCGCGGGCGGCCCCGGCTTGGCTTTGAGCCAGGCCGGCTGAAGAACAGGAGAGGCCAGGGGTCGTCCGGAGCCGGCCGGCGCCGGCCCGCGGCACCCCCCCAGCCAGTGAGCGGTCCGAGGTGGGGCGGCGTGCCATCCGGGGAGCCGAGCGGCGGCGACGCGCCCGCCAGGCCGGGGACGGGAGCGCGCCCGGGCTCCGGCGACAGCCTCCGCTCCGGGGTGCGGGAGGCGTCTTGGCCCCCACCCCCCCCGCCCGGCCCGGGGCAGGCGCCCTCCGCCACCCCGGGCGCGGCGCGGGAGGCGGTCAGTCAATCAATCAGTCGGGCCGGCAGGCGAGCATGCAGGCGGGCTGGCGCGATCGGGCGGGCGGAGGGCTGAGGAGCGGCGGGCGCCTGGCCCGGAGAGGCGCAGAGCAGGCTCTTGGGGCGCCCAGCGGCAGCCGCGGACGTCTACGGCCATACCACCCTGAACGCGCCCGATCTCGTCTGATCTCGGAAGCTAAGCAGGGTCGGGCCTGGTTAGTACTTGGATGGGAGACCGCCTGGGAATACCGGGTGCTGTAGGCTTTTTTTCCTCGGCCTTTTGCCTGCCTTCCTGTCTGTCCCTTGGCCGCCAACGCCCCCTCGACCAACGCGGCGGCGGCGGCGGCGGCGGCGGCGGCGCCCCCCTCCGGGCGACCCGTGGCATGGCCCCCGCCCCGCCGGAAGCACCGCAGGGCGCCGCGGAGCACCGAGGGCGCCGGCTGCACGGGCAGGAGGCCACACACATGCACCACCTCCTCTTCCTCTCAAGCCCTTCACCCTCGCAGCCCGCCCTTCAAGCACACCCACCCACGTCCTAGCCGGCCGCGCGTCCCAGGGCGCCGCGGGGGCCCGAAGGCGGCCGACGGAGGGGACGGGGCGACAGCAGGAACCTCGGGGCCGGGGCGGGGAGGGGGCGGTCGCTGGGGGGAGCCGGGCGGGGGCTGGATCCCGTCTCCGCAGGCCTGCGAGCCCCTCCGGGGGGCCGGGGCGGGGCTTTGGGGGCCGGGGCCGGGGCGGGGCTTTGGGGGCCGGGGCCGGGGCCGGGGCCCTCCTCGCCCCGCCCCAATCTCCGCCCCCAGGCCCGCCCCCAGCCCCTAGCAATTCCCTGGCACCGCCCCCAGCCTCCAAGCCACCCAGCCACCCGCAACCCCCCCCACCTTCGGCCCGGGCCCGCCTGCACCTTCTCTCCGAAGGACATGCCCTGCCTCCCCCGCGGACCACCGTCCCTTCGGCCCTCAGCCACGACGTCCACGCTCCGCGGGCCCGGGACACCAGATGGCCCGACCGCCCGGGGCCTCAGGCCCCGTTGGCACCGGGCTGCGCGCTCCGCGGCCCCGCAACAGCCAAGGCCACAGCGACGCGGGGGCGGCCGGCACCCATGCCGAAAAGGGCCGCGCGCAACACAGCAAGAGACACAAGAGAGACTCGCTCCGCGCCTGGGCGTGGGCGCCGCGCACGCAACACAGGCACACGGTCCCGCGGCGGTTCGGCTGATGGGCAGGAATGGGGGCAGAACGGCATCCCTGACACCGTGGCTGCAGGGCCCGCGGCTGCCAGGGCTCCTAAGGCAGCTCCAGGGCCTGCGCCCCTCCGGCGGGGTGGCTGCCTCGCCCCCACAGGCCTTGTGGCCCAGCTCCGAGTGCCCGTGTCCCTCCGTCTGTGTGTGTGTGTGTGTGTGTCTGTCTGTCTGTCGTGGGCACCTGTGTCTGTGTCCCTGCCTGTCCGAGGATGGGGTCCGGCGGCGCGGGCGGCCCCGGCTTGGCTTTGAGCCAGGCCGGCTGAAGAACAGGAGAGGCCAGGGGTCGTCCGGAGCCGGCCGGCGCCGGCCCGCGGCACCCCCCCAGCCAGTGAGCGGTCCGAGGTGGGGCGGCGTGCCATCCGGGGAGCCGAGCGGCGGCGACGCGCCCGCCAGGCCGGGGACGGGAGCGCGCCCGGGCTCCGGCGACAGCCTCCGCTCCGGGGTGCGGGAGGCGTCTTGGCCCCCACCCCCCCCGCCCGGCCCGGGGCAGGCGCCCTCCGCCACCCCGGGCGCGGCGCGGGAGGCGGTCAGTCAATCAATCAGTCGGGCCGGCAGGCGAGCATGCAGGCGGGCTGGCGCGATCGGGCGGGCGGAGGGCTGAGGAGCGGCGGGCGCCTGGCCCGGAGAGGCGCAGAGCAGGCTCTTGGGGCGCCCAGCGGCAGCCGTGGACGTCTACGGCCATACCACCCTGAACGCGCCCGATCTCGTCTGATCTCGGAAGCTAAGCAGGGTCGGGCCTGGTTAGTACTTGGATGGGAGACCGCCTGGGAATACCGGGTGCTGTAGGCTTTTTTTCCTCGGCCTTTTGCCTGCCTTCCTGTCTGTCCCTTGGCCGCCAACGCCCCCTCGACCAACGCGGCGGCGGCGGCGGCGGCGGCGGCGGCGGCGGCGGCGGCGGCGGCGGCGCCCCCCTCCGGGCGACCCGTGGCATGGCCCCCGCCCCGCCGGAAGCACCGCAGGGCGCCGCGGAGCACCGAGGGCGCCGGCTGCACGGGCAGGAGGCCACACACATGCACCACCTCCTCTTCCTCTCAAGCCCTTCACCCTCGCAGCCCGCCCTTCAAGCACACCCACCCACGTCCTAGCCGGCCGCGCGTCCCAGGGCGCCGCGGGGGCCCGAAGGCGGCCGACGGAGGGGACGGGGCGACAGCAGGAACCTCGGGGCCGGGGCGGGGAGGGGGCGGTCGCTGGGGGGAGCCGGGCGGGGGCTGGATCCCGTCTCCGCAGGCCTGCGAGCCCCTCCGGGGGGCCGGGGCGGGGCTTTGGGGGCCGGGGCCGGGGCGGGGCTTTGGGGGCCGGGGCCGGGGCCGGGGCCCTCCTCGCCCCGCCCCAATCTCCGCCCCCAGGCCCGCCCCCAGCCCCTAGCAATTCCCTGGCACCGCCCCCAGCCTCCAAGCCACCCAGCCACCCGCAACCCCCCCCACCTTCGGCCCGGGCCCGCCTGCACCTTCTCTCCGAAGGACATGCCCTGCCTCCCCCGCGGACCACCGTCCCTTCGGCCCTCAGCCACGACGTCCACGCTCCGCGGGCCCGGGACACCAGATGGCCCGACCGCCCGGGGCCTCAGGCCCCGTTGGCACCGGGCTGCGCGCTCCGCGGCCCCGCAACAGCCAAGGCCACAGCGACGCGGGGGCGGCCGGCACCCATGCCGAAAAGGGCCGCGCGCAACACAGCAAGAGACACAAGAGAGACTCGCTCCGCGCCTGGGCGTGGGCGCCGCGCACGCAACACAGGCACACGGTCCCGCGGCGGTTCGGCTGATGGGCAGGAATGGGGGCAGAACGGCATCCCTGACACCGTGGCTGCAGGGCCCGCGGCTGCCAGGGCTCCTAAGGCAGCTCCAGGGCCTGCGCCCCTCCGGCGGGGTGGCTGCCTCGCCCCCACAGGCCTTGTGGCCCAGCTCCGAGTGCCCGTGTCCCTCCGTCTGTGTGTGTGTGTGTGTGTGTGTGTGTCTGTCTGTCTGTCGTGGGCACCTGTGTCTGTGTCCCTGCCTGTCCGAGGATGGGGTCCGGCGGCGCGGGCGGCCCCGGCTTGGCTTTGAGCCAGGCCGGCTGAAGAACAGGAGAGGCCAGGGGTCGTCCGGAGCCGGCCGGCGCCGGCCCGCGGCACCCCCCCAGCCAGTGAGCGGTCCGAGGTGGGGCGGCGTGCCATCCGGGGAGCCGAGCGGCGGCGACGCGCCCGCCAGGCCGGGGACGGGAGCGCGCCCGGGCTCCGGCGACAGCCTCCGCTCCGGGGTGCGGGAGGCGTCTTGGCCCCCACCCCCCCCGCCCGGCCCGGGGCAGGCGCCCTCCGCCACCCCGGGCGCGGCGCGGGAGGCGGTCAGTCAATCAATCAGTCGGGCCGGCAGGCGAGCATGCAGGCGGGCTGGCGCGATCGGGCGGGCGGAGGGCTGAGGAGCGGCGGGCGCCTGGCCCGGAGAGGCGCAGAGCAGGCTCTTGGGGCGCCCAGCGGCAGCCGCGGACGTCTACGGCCATACCACCCTGAACGCGCCCGATCTCGTCTGATCTCGGAAGCTAAGCAGGGTCGGGCCTGGTTAGTACTTGGATGGGAGACCGCCTGGGAATACCGGGTGCTGTAGGCTTTTTTTCCTCGGCCTTTTGCCTGCCTTCCTGTCTGTCCCTTGGCCGCCAACGCCCCCTCGACCAACGCGGCGGCGGCGGCGGCGGCGGCGGCGGCGGCGGCGGCGGCGGCGGCGGCGCCCCCCTCCGGGCGACCCGTGGCATGGCCCCCGCCCCGCCGGAAGCACCGCAGGGCGCCGCGGAGCACCGAGGGCGCCGGCTGCACGGGCAGGAGGCCACACACATGCACCACCTCCTCTTCCTCTCAAGCCCTTCACCCTCGCAGCCCGCCCTTCAAGCACACCCACCCACGTCCTAGCCGGCCGCGCGTCCCAGGGCGCCGCGGGGGCCCGAAGGCGGCCGACGGAGGGGACGGGGCGACAGCAGGAACCTCGGGGCCGGGGCGGGGAGGGGGCGGTCGCTGGGGGGAGCCGGGCGGGGGCTGGATCCCGTCTCCGCAGGCCTGCGAGCCCCTCCGGGGGGCCGGGGCGGGGCTTTGGGGGCCGGGGCCGGGGCGGGGCTTTGGGGGCCGGGGCCGGGGCCGGGGCCCTCCTCGCCCCGCCCCAATCTCCGCCCCCAGGCCCGCCCCCAGCCCCTAGCAATTCCCTGGCACCGCCCCCAGCCTCCAAGCCACCCAGCCACCCGCAACCCCCCCCACCTTCGGCCCGGGCCCGCCTGCACCTTCTCTCCGAAGGACATGCCCTGCCTCCCCCGCGGACCACCGTCCCTTCGGCCCTCAGCCACGACGTCCACGCTCCGCGGGCCCGGGACACCAGATGGCCCGACCGCCCGGGGCCTCAGGCCCCGTTGGCACCGGGCTGCGCGCTCCGCGGCCCCGCAACAGCCAAGGCCACAGCGACGCGGGGGCGGCCGGCACCCATGCCGAAAAGGGCCGCGCGCAACACAGCAAGAGACACAAGAGAGACTCGCTCCGCGCCTGGGCGTGGGCGCCGCGCACGCAACACAGGCACACGGTCCCGCGGCGGTTCGGCTGATGGGCAGGAATGGGGGCAGAACGGCATCCCTGACACCGTGGCTGCAGGGCCCGCGGCTGCCAGGGCTCCTAAGGCAGCTCCAGGGCCTGCGCCCCTCCGGCGGGGTGGCTGCCTCGCCCCCACAGGCCTTGTGGCCCAGCTCCGAGTGCCCGTGTCCCTCCGTCTGTGTGTGTGTGTGTGTGTGTCTGTCTGTCTGTCGTGGGCACCTGTGTCTGTGTCCCTGCCTGTCCGAGGATGGGGTCCGGCGGCGCGGGCGGCCCCGGCTTGGCTTTGAGCCAGGCCGGCTGAAGAACAGGAGAGGCCAGGGGTCGTCCGGAGCCGGCCGGCGCCGGCCCGCGGCACCCCCCCAGCCAGTGAGCGGTCCGAGGTGGGGCGGCGTGCCATCCGGGGAGCCGAGCGGCGGCGACGCGCCCGCCAGGCCGGGGACGGGAGCGCGCCCGGGCTCCGGCGACAGCCTCCGCTCCGGGGTGCGGGAGGCGTCTTGGCCCCCACCCCCCCCGCCCGGCCCGGGGCAGGCGCCCTCCGCCACCCCGGGCGTGGCGCGGGAGGCGGTCAGTCAATCAATCAGTCGGGCCGGCAGGCGAGCATGCAGGCGGGCTGGCGCGATCGGGCGGGCGGAGGGCTGAGGAGCGGCGGGCGCCTGGCCCGGAGAGGCGCAGAGCAGGCTCTTGGGGCGCCCAGCGGCAGCCGCGGACGTCTACGGCCATACCACCCTGAACGCGCCCGATCTCGTCTGATCTCGGAAGCTAAGCAGGGTCGGGCCTGGTTAGTACTTGGATGGGAGACCGCCTGGGAATACCGGGTGCTGTAGGCTTTTTTTCCTCGGCCTTTTGCCTGCCTTCCTGTCTGTCCCTTGGCCGCCAACGCGCCCCTCGACCAACGCGGAGGCGGCGGCGGCGGCGGCGGCGACGGCGGCGGCGGCGGCGGCGGCGCCCCCCTCCGGGCGACCCGTGGCATGGCCCCCGCCCCGCCGGAAGCACCGCAGGGCGCCGCGGAGCACCGAGGGCGCCGGCTGCACGGGCAGGAGGCCACACACATGCACCACCTCCTCTTCCTCTCAAGCCCTTCACCCTCGCAGCCCGCCCTTCAAGCACACCCACCCACGTCCTAGCCGGCCGCGCGTCCCAGGGCGCCTCGGGGGCCCGAAGGCGGCCGACGGAGGGGACGGGGCGACAGCAGGAACCTCGGGGCCGGGGCGGGGAGGGGGCGGTCGCTGGGGGGAGCCGGGCGGGGGCTGGATCCCGTCTCCGCAGGCCTGCGAGCCCCTCCGGGGGGCCGGGGCGGGGCTTTGGGGGCCGGGGCCGGGGCGGGGCTTTGGGGGCCGGGGCCGGGGCCGGGGCCCTCCTCGCCCCGCCCCAATCTCCGCCCCCAGGCCCGCCCCCAGCCCCTAGCAATTCCCTGGCACCGCCCCCAGCCTCCAAGCCACCCAGCCACCCGCAACCCCCCCCACCTTCGGCCCGGGCCCGCCTGCACCTTCTCTCCGAAGGACATGCCCTGCCTCCCCCGCGGACCACCGTCCCTTCGGCCCTCAGCCACGACGTCCACGCTCCGCGGGCCCGGGACACCAGATGGCCCGACCGCCCGGGGCCTCAGGCCCCGTTGGCACCGGGCTGCGCGCTCCGCGGCCCCGCAACAGCCAAGGCCACAGCGACGCGGGGGCGGCCGGCACCCATGCCGAAAAGGGCCGCGCGCAACACAGCAAGAGACACAAGAGAGACTCGCTCCGCGCCTGGGCGTGGGCGCCGCGCACGCAACACAGGCACACGGTCCCGCGGCGGTTCGGCTGATGGGCAGGAATGGGGGCAGAACGGCATCCCTGACACCGTGGCTGCAGGGCCCGCGGCTGCCAGGGCTCCTAAGGCAGCTCCAGGGCCTGCGCCCCTCCGGCGGGGTGGCTGCCTCGCCCCCACAGGCCTTGTGGCCCAGCTCCGAGTGCCCGTGTCCCTCCGTCTGTGTGTGTGTGTGTGTGTGTGTGTGTCTGTCTGTCTGTCGTGGGCACCTGTGTCTGTGTCCCTGCCTGTCCGAGGATGGGGTCCGGCGGCGCGGGCGGCCCCGGCTTGGCTTTGAGCCAGGCCGGCTGAAGAACAGGAGAGGCCAGGGGTCGTCCGGAGCCGGCCGGCGCCGGCCCGCGGCACCCCCCCAGCCAGTGAGCGGTCCGAGGTGGGGCGGCGTGCCATCCGGGGAGCCGAGCGGCGGCGACGCGCCCGCCAGGCCGGGGACGGGAGCGCGCCCGGGCTCCGGCGACAGCCTCCGCTCCGGGGTGCGGGAGGCGTCTTGGCCCCCACCCCCCCCGCCCGGCCCGGGGCAGGCGCCCTCCGCCACCCCGGGCGCGGCGCGGGAGGCGGTCAGTCAATCAATCAGTCGGGCCGGCAGGCGAGCATGCAGGCGGGCTGGCGCGATCGGGCGGGCGGAGGGCTGAGGAGCGGCGGGCGCCTGGCCCGGAGAGGCGCAGAGCAGGCTCTTGGGGCGCCCAGCGGCAGCCGCGGACGTCTACGGCCATACCACCCTGAACGCGCCCGATCTCGTCTGATCTCGGAAGCTAAGCAGGGTCGGGCCTGGTTAGTACTTGGATGGGAGACCGCCTGGGAATACCGGGTGCTGTAGGCTTTTTTTCCTCGGCCTTTTGCCTGCCTTCCTGTCTGTCCCTTGGCCGCCAACGCCCCCTCGACCAACGCGGCGGCGGCGGCGGCGGCGGCGGCGGCGGCGGCGGCGGCGGCGCCCCCCTCCGGGCGACCCGTGGCATGGCCCCCGCCCCGCCGGAAGCACCGCAGGGCGCCGCGGAGCACCGAGGGCGCCGGCTGCACGGGCAGGAGGCCACACACATGCACCACCTCCTCTTCCTCTCAAGCCCTTCACCCTCGCAGCCCGCCCTTCAAGCACACCCACCCACGTCCTAGCCGGCCGCGCGTCCCAGGGCGCCGCGGGGGCCCGAAGGCGGCCGACGGAGGGGACGGGGCGACAGCAGGAACCTCGGGGCCGGGGCGGGGAGGGGGCGGTCGCTGGGGGGAGCCGGGCGGGGGCTGGATCCCGTCTCCGCAGGCCTGCGAGCCCCTCCGGGGGGCCGGGGCGGGGCTTTGGGGGCCGGGGCCGGGGCGGGGCTTTGGGGGCCGGGGCCGGGGCCGGGGCCCTCCTCGCCCCGCCCCAATCTCCGCCCCCAGGCCCGCCCCCAGCCCCTAGCAATTCCCTGGCACCGCCCCCAGCCTCCAAGCCACCCAGCCACCCGCAACCCCCCCCACCTTCGGCCCGGGCCCGCCTGCACCTTCTCTCCGAAGGACATGCCCTGCCTCCCCCGCGGACCACCGTCCCTTCGGCCCTCAGCCACGACGTCCACGCTCCGCGGGCCCGGGACACCAGATGGCCCGACCGCCCGGGGCCTCAGGCCCCGTTGGCACCGGGCTGCGCGCTCCGCGGCCCCGCAACAGCCAAGGCCACAGCGACGCGGGGGCGGCCGGCACCCATGCCGAAAAGGGCCGCGCGCAACACAGCAAGAGACACAAGAGAGACTCGCTCCGCGCCTGGGCGTGGGCGCCGCGCACGCAACACAGGCACACGGTCCCGCGGCGGTTCGGCTGATGGGCAGGAATGGGGGCAGAACGGCATCCCTGACACCGTGGCTGCAGGGCCCGCGGCTGCCAGGGCTCCTAAGGCAGCTCCAGGGCCTGCGCCCCTCCGGCGGGGTGGCTGCCTCGCCCCCACAGGCCTTGTGGCCCAGCTCCGAGTGCCCGTGTCCCTCCGTCTGTGTGTGTGTGTGTGTGTGTCTGTCTGTCTGTCGTGGGCACCTGTGTCTGTGTCCCTGCCTGTCCGAGGATGGGGTCCGGCGGCGCGGGCGGCCCCGGCTTGGCTTTGAGCCAGGCCGGCTGAAGAACAGGAGAGGCCAGGGGTCGTCCGGAGCCGGCCGGCGCCGGCCCGCGGCACCCCCCCAGCCAGTGAGCGGTCCGAGGTGGGGCGGCGTGCCATCCGGGGAGCCGAGCGGCGGCGACGCGCCCGCCAGGCCGGGGACGGGAGCGCGCCCGGGCTCCGGCGACAGCCTCCGCTCCGGGGTGCGGGAGGCGTCTTGGCCCCCACCCCCCCCGCCCGGCCCGGGGCAGGCGCCCTCCGCCACCCCGGGCGCGGCGCGGGAGGCGGTCAGTCAATCAATCAGTCGGGCCGGCAGGCGAGCATGCAGGCGGGCTGGCGCGATCGGGCGGGCGGAGGGCTGAGGAGCGGCGGGCGCCTGGCCCGGAGAGGCGCAGAGCAGGCTCTTGGGGCGCCCAGCGGCAGCCGCGGACGTCTACGGCCATACCACCCTGAACGCGCCCGATCTCGTCTGATCTCGGAAGCTAAGCAGGGTCGGGCCTGGTTAGTACTTGGATGGGAGACCGCCTGGGAATACCGGGTGCTGTAGGCTTTTTTTCCTCGGCCTTTTGCCTGCCTTCCTGTCTGTCCCTTGGCCGCCAACGCGCCCCTCGACCAACGCGGAGGCGGCGGCGGCGGCGGCGGCGACGGCGGCGGCGGCGGCGGCGGCGCCCCCCTCCGGGCGACCCGTGGCATGGCCCCCGCCCCGCCGGAAGCACCGCAGGGCGCCGCGGAGCACCGAGGGCGCCCGCTGCACGGGCAGGAGGCCACACACATGCACCACCTCCTCTTCCTCTCAAGCCCTTCACCCTCGCAGCCCGCCCTTCAAGCACACCCACCCACGTCCTAGCCGGCCGCGCGTCCCAGGGCGCCTCGGGGGCCCGAAGGCGGCCGACGGAGGGGACGGGGCGACAGCAGGAACCTCGGGGCCGGGGCGGGGAGGGGGCGGTCGCTGGGGGGAGCCGGGCGGGGGCTGGATCCCGTCTCCGCAGGCCTGCGAGCCCCTCCGGGGGGCCGGGGCGGGGCTTTGGGGGCCGGGGCCGGGGCCGGGGCCGGGGCCGGGCCCGCCTGCGGGCCCTCCTCGCCCCGCCCCAATCTCCGCCCCCAGGCCCGCCCCCAGCCCCTAGCAATTCCCTGGCACCGCCCCCAGCCTCCAAGCCACCCAGCCACCCGCAACCCCCCCCACCTTCGGCCCGGGCCCGCCTGCACCTTCTCTCCGAAGGACATGCCCTGCCTCCCCCGCGGACCACCGTCCCTTCGGCCCTCAGCCACGACGTCCACGCTCCGCGGGCCCGGGACACCAGATGGCCCGACCGCCCGGGGCCTCAGGCCCCGTTGGCACCGGGCTGCGCGCTCCGCGGCCCCGCAACAGCCAAGGCCACAGCGACGCGGGGGCGGCCGGCACCCATGCCGAAAAGGGCCGCGCGCAACACAGCAAGAGACACAAGAGAGACTCGCTCCGCGCCTGGGCGTGGGCGCCGCGCACGCAACACAGGCACACGGTCCCGCGGCGGTTCGGCTGATGGGCAGGAATGGGGGCAGAACGGCATCCCTGACACCGTGGCTGCAGGGCCCGCGGCTGCCAGGGCTCCTAAGGCAGCTCCAGGGCCTGCGCCCCTCCGGCGGGGTGGCTGCCTCGCCCCCACAGGCCTTGTGGCCCAGCTCCGAGTGCCCGTGTCCCTCCGTCTGTGTGTGTGTGTGTGTGTGTCTGTCTGTCTGTCGTGGGCACCTGTGTCTGTGTCCCTGCCTGTCCGAGGATGGGGTCCGGCGGCGCGGGCGGCCCCGGCTTGGCTTTGAGCCAGGCCGGCTGAAGAACAGGAGAGGCCAGGGGTCGTCCGGAGCCGGCCGGCGCCGGCCCGCGGCACCCCCCCAGCCAGTGAGCGGTCCGAGGTGGGGCGGCGTGCCATCCGGGGAGCCGAGCGGCGGCGACGCGCCCGCCAGGCCGGGGACGGGAGCGCGCCCGGGCTCCGGCGACAGCCTCCGCTCCGGGGTGCGGGAGGCGTCTTGGCCCCCACCCCCCCCGCCCGGCCCGGGGCAGGCGCCCTCCGCCACCCCGGGCGCGGCGCGGGAGGCGGTCAGTCAATCAATCAGTCGGGCCGGCAGGCGAGCATGCAGGCGGGCTGGCGCGATCGGGCGGGCGGAGGGCTGAGGAGCGGCGGGCGCCTGGCCCGGAGAGGCGCAGAGCAGGCTCTTGGGGCGCCCAGCGGCAGCCGCGGACGTCTACGGCCATACCACCCTGAACGCGCCCGATCTCGTCTGATCTCGGAAGCTAAGCAGGGTCGGGCCTGGTTAGTACTTGGATGGGAGACCGCCTGGGAATACCGGGTGCTGTAGGCTTTTTTTCCTCGGCCTTTTGCCTGCCTTCCTGTCTGTCCCTTGGCCGCCAACGCCCCCTCGACCAACGCGGCGGCGGCGGCGGCGGCGGCGGCGGCGGCGGCGGCGGCGGCGGCGCCCCCCTCCGGGCGACCCGTGGCATGGCCCCCGCCCCGCCGGAAGCACCGCAGGGCGCCGCGGAGCACCGAGGGCGCCGGCTGCACGGGCAGGAGGCCACACACATGCACCACCTCCTCTTCCTCTCAAGCCCTTCACCCTCGCAGCCCGCCCTTCAAGCACACCCACCCACGTCCTAGCCGGCCGCGCGTCCCAGGGCGCCGCGGGGGCCCGAAGGCGGCCGACGGAGGGGACGGGGCGACAGCAGGAACCTCGGGGCCGGGGCGGGGAGGGGGCGGTCGCTGGGGGGAGCCGGGCGGGGGCTGGATCCCGTCTCCGCAGGCCTGCGAGCCCCTCCGGGGGGCCGGGGCGGGGCTTTGGGGGCCGGGGCCGGGGCGGGGCTTTGGGGGCCGGGGCCGGGGCCGGGGCCCTCCTCGCCCCGCCCCAATCTCCGCCCCCAGGCCCGCCCCCAGCCCCTAGCAATTCCCTGGCACCGCCCCCAGCCTCCAAGCCACCCAGCCACCCGCAACCCCCCCCACCTTCGGCCCGGGCCCGCCTGCACCTTCTCTCCGAAGGACATGCCCTGCCTCCCCCGCGGACCACCGTCCCTTTGGCCCTCAGCCACGACGTCCACGCTCCGCGGGCCCGGGACACCAGATGGCCCGACCGCCCGGGGCCTCAGGCCCCGTTGGCACCGGGCTGCGCGCTCCGCGGCCCCGCAACAGCCAAGGCCACAGCGACGCGGGGGCGGCCGGCACCCATGCCGAAAAGGGCCGCGCGCAACACAGCAAGAGACACAAGAGAGACTCGCTCCGCGCCTGGGCGTGGGCGCCGCGCACGCAACACAGGCACACGGTCCCGCGGCGGTTCGGCTGATGGGCAGGAATGGGGGCAGAACGGCATCCCTGACACCGTGGCTGCAGGGCCCGCGGCTGCCAGGGCTCCTAAGGCAGCTCCAGGGCCTGCGCCCCTCCGGCGGGGTGGCTGCCTCGCCCCCACAGGCCTTGTGGCCCAGCTCCGAGTGCCCGTGTCCCTCCGTCTGTGTGTGTGTGTGTGTGTGTCTGTCTGTCTGTCGTGGGCACCTGTGTCTGTGTCCCTGCCTGTCCGAGGATGGGGTCCGGCGGCGCGGGCGGCCCCGGCTTGGCTTTGAGCCAGGCCGGCTGAAGAACAGGAGAGGCCAGGGGTCGTCCGGAGCCGGCCGGCGCCGGCCCGCGGCACCCCCCCAGCCAGTGAGCGGTCCGAGGTGGGGCGGCGTGCCATCCGGGGAGCCGAGCGGCGGCGACGCGCCCGCCAGGCCGGGGACGGGAGCGCGCCCGGGCTCCGGCGACAGCCTCCGCTCCGGGGTGCGGGAGGCGTCTTGGCCCCCACCCCCCCCGCCCGGCCCGGGGCAGGCGCCCTCCGCCACCCCGGGCGTGGCGCGGGAGGCGGTCAGTCAATCAATCAGTCGGGCCGGCAGGCGAGCATGCAGGCGGGCTGGCGCGATCGGGCGGGCGGAGGGCTGAGGAGCGGCGGGCGCCTGGCCCGGAGAGGCGCAGAGCAGGCTCTTGGGGCGCCCAGCGGCAGCCGCGGACGTCTACGGCCATACCACCCTGAACGCGCCCGATCTCGTCTGATCTCGGAAGCTAAGCAGGGTCGGGCCTGGTTAGTACTTGGATGGGAGACCGCCTGGGAATACCGGGTGCTGTAGGCTTTTTTTCCTCGGCCTTTTGCCTGCCTTCCTGTCTGTCCCTTGGCCGCCAACGCCCCCTCGACCAACGCGGCGGCGGCGGCGGCGGCGGCGGCGGCGGCGGCGGCGCCCCCCTCCGGGCGACCCGTGGCATGGCCCCCGCCCCGCCGGAAGCACCGCAGGGCGCCGCGGAGCACCGAGGGCGCCGGCTGCACGGGCAGGAGGCCACACACATGCACCACCTCCTCTTCCTCTCAAGCCCTTCACCCTCGCAGCCCGCCCTTCAAGCACACCCACCCACGTCCTAGCCGGCCGCGCGTCCCAGGGCGCCGCGGGGGCCCGAAGGCGGCCGACGGAGGGGACGGGGCGACAGCAGGAACCTCGGGGCCGGGGCGGGGAGGGGGCGGTCGCTGGGGGGAGCCGGGCGGGGGCTGGATCCCGTCTCCGCAGGCCTGCGAGCCCCTCCGGGGGGCCGGGGCGGGGCTTTGGGGGCCGGGGCCGGGGCGGGGCTTTGGGGGCCGGGGCCGGGGCCGGGGCCCTCCTCGCCCCGCCCCAATCTCCGCCCCCAGGCCCGCCCCCAGCCCCTAGCAATTCCCTGGCACCGCCCCCAGCCTCCAAGCCACCCAGCCACCCGCAACCCCCCCCACCTTCGGCCCGGGCCCGCCTGCACCTTCTCTCCGAAGGACATGCCCTGCCTCCCCCGCGGACCACCGTCCCTTCGGCCCTCAGCCACGACGTCCACGCTCCGCGGGCCCGGGACACCAGATGGCCCGACCGCCCGGGGCCTCAGGCCCCGTTGGCACCGGGCTGCGCGCTCCGCGGCCCCGCAACAGCCAAGGCCACAGCGACGCGGGGGCGGCCGGCACCCATGCCGAAAAGGGCCGCGCGCAACACAGCAAGAGACACAAGAGAGACTCGCTCCGCGCCTGGGCGTGGGCGCCGCGCACGCAACACAGGCACACGGTCCCGCGGCGGTTCGGCTGATGGGCAGGAATGGGGGCAGAACGGCATCCCTGACACCGTGGCTGCAGGGCCCGCGGCTGCCAGGGCTCCTAAGGCAGCTCCAGGGCCTGCGCCCCTCCGGCGGGGTGGCTGCCTCGCCCCCACAGGCCTTGTGGCCCAGCTCCGAGTGCCCGTGTCCCTCCGTCTGTGTGTGTGTGTGTGTGTGTCTGTCTGTCTGTCGTGGGCACCTGTGTCTGTGTCCCTGCCTGTCCGAGGATGGGGTCCGGCGGCGCGGGCGGCCCCGGCTTGGCTTTGAGCCAGGCCGGCTGAAGAACAGGAGAGGCCAGGGGTCGTCCGGAGCCGGCCGGCGCCGGCCCGCGGCACCCCCCCAGCCAGTGAGCGGTCCGAGGTGGGGCGGCGTGCCATCCGGGGAGCCGAGCGGCGGCGACGCGCCCGCCAGGCCGGGGACGGGAGCGCGCCCGGGCTCCGGCGACAGCCTCCGCTCCGGGGTGCGGGAGGCGTCTTGGCCCCCACCCCCCCCGCCCGGCCCGGGGCAGGCGCCCTCCGCCACCCCGGGCGCGGCGCGGGAGGCGGTCAGTCAATCAATCAGTCGGGCCGGCAGGCGAGCATGCAGGCGGGCTGGCGCGATCGGGCGGGCGGAGGGCTGAGGAGCGGCGGGCGCCTGGCCCGGAGAGGCGCAGAGCAGGCTCTTGGGGCGCCCAGCGGCAGCCGCGGACGTCTACGGCCATACCACCCTGAACGCGCCCGATCTCGTCTGATCTCGGAAGCTAAGCAGGGTCGGGCCTGGTTAGTACTTGGATGGGAGACCGCCTGGGAATACCGGGTGCTGTAGGCTTTTTTTCCTCGGCCTTTTGCCTGCCTTCCTGTCTGTCCCTTGGCCGCCAACGCCCCCTCGACCAACGCGGCGGCGGCGGCGGCGGCGGCGGCGGCGGCGGCGGCGGCGGCGGCGCCCCCCTCCGGGCGACCCGTGGCATGGCCCCCGCCCCGCCGGAAGCACCGCAGGGCGCCGCGGAGCACCGAGGGCGCCGGCTGCACGGGCAGGAGGCCACACACATGCACCACCTCCTCTTCCTCTCAAGCCCTTCACCCTCGCAGCCCGCCCTTCAAGCACACCCACCCACGTCCTAGCCGGCCGCGCGTCCCAGGGCGCCGCGGGGGCCCGAAGGCGGCCGACGGAGGGGACGGGGCGACAGCAGGAACCTCGGGGCCGGGGCGGGGAGGGGGCGGTCGCTGGGGGGAGCCGGGCGGGGGCTGGATCCCGTCTCCGCAGGCCTGCGAGCCCCTCCGGGGGGCCGGGGCGGGGCTTTGGGGGCCGGGGCCGGGGCGGGGCTTTGGGGGCCGGGGCGGGGCTTTGGGGGCCGGGGCCCTCCTCGCCCCGCCCCAATCTCCGCCCCCAGGCCCGCCCCCAGCCCCTAGCAATTCCCTGGCACCGCCCCCAGCCTCCAAGCCACCCAGCCACCCGCAACCCCCCCCACCTTCGGCCCGGGCCCGCCTGCACCTTCTCTCCGAAGGACATGCCCTGCCTCCCCCGCGGACCACCGTCCCTTCGGCCCTCAGCCACGACGTCCACGCTCCGCGGGCCCGGGACACCAGATGGCCCGACCGCCCGGGGCCTCAGGCCCCGTTGGCACCGGGCTGCGCGCTCCGCGGCCCCGCAACAGCCAAGGCCACAGCGACGCGGGGGCGGCCGGCACCCATGCCGAAAAGGGCCGCGCGCAACACAGCAAGAGACACAAGAGAGACTCGCTCCGCGCCTGGGCGTGGGCGCCGCGCACGCAACACAGGCACACGGTCCCGCGGCGGTTCGGCTGATGGGCAGGAATGGGGGCAGAACGGCATCCCTGACACCGTGGCTGCAGGGCCCGCGGCTGCCAGGGCTCCTAAGGCAGCTCCAGGGCCTGCGCCCCTCCGGCGGGGTGGCTGCCTCGCCCCCACAGGCCTTGTGGCCCAGCTCCGAGTGCCCGTGTCCCTCCGTCTGTGTGTGTGTGTGTGTGTGTGTCTGTCTGTCTGTCGTGGGCACCTGTGTCTGTGTCCCTGCCTGTCCGAGGATGGGGTCCGGCGGCGCGGGCGGCCCCGGCTTGGCTTTGAGCCAGGCCGGCTGAAGAACAGGAGAGGCCAGGGGTCGTCCGGAGCCGGCCGGCGCCGGCCCGCGGCACCCCCCCAGCCAGTGAGCGGTCCGAGGTGGGGCGGCGTGCCATCCGGGGAGCCGAGCGGCGGCGACGCGCCCGCCAGGCCGGGGACGGGAGCGCGCCCGGGCTCCGGCGACAGCCTCCGCTCCGGGGTGCGGGAGGCGTCTTGGCCCCCACCCCCCCCGCCCGGCCCGGGGCAGGCGCCCTCCGCCACCCCGGGCGCGGCGCGGGAGGCGGTCAGTCAATCAATCAGTCGGGCCGGCAGGCGAGCATGCAGGCGGGCTGGCGCGATCGGGCGGGCGGAGGGCTGAGGAGCGGCGGGCGCCTGGCCCGGAGAGGCGCAGAGCAGGCTCTTGGGGCGCCCAGCGGCAGCCGCGGACGTCTACGGCCATACCACCCTGAACGCGCCCGATCTCGTCTGATCTCGGAAGCTAAGCAGGGTCGGGCCTGGTTAGTACTTGGATGGGAGACCGCCTGGGAATACCGGGTGCTGTAGGCTTTTTTTCCTCGGCCTTTTGCCTGCCTTCCTGTCTGTCCCTTGGCCGCCAACGCCCCCTCGACCAACGCGGCGGCGGCGGCGGCGGCGGCGGCGGCGGCGGCGGCGGCGGCGCCCCCCTCCGGGCGACCCGTGGCATGGCCCCCGCCCCGCCGGAAGCACCGCAGGGCGCCGCGGAGCACCGAGGGCGCCGGCTGCACGGGCAGGAGGCCACACACATGCACCACCTCCTCTTCCTCTCAAGCCCTTCACCCTCGCAGCCCGCCCTTCAAGCACACCCACCCACGTCCTAGCCGGCCGCGCGTCCCAGGGCGCCGCGGGGGCCCGAAGGCGGCCGACGGAGGGGACGGGGCGACAGCAGGAACCTCGGGGCCGGGGCGGGGAGGGGGCGGTCGCTGGGGGGAGCCGGGCGGGGGCTGGATCCCGTCTCCGCAGGCCTGCGAGCCCCTCCGGGGGGCCGGGGCGGGGCTTTGGGGGCCGGGGCCGGGGCGGGGCTTTGGGGGCCGGGGCCGGGGCCGGGGCCGGGGCCGGGCCCGCCTGCGGGCCCTCCTCGCCCTGCCCCAATCTCCGCCCCCAGGCCCGCCCCCAGCCCCTAGCAATTCCCTGGCACCGCCCCCAGCCTCCAAGCCACCCAGCCACCCGCAACCCCCCCCACCTTCGGCCCGGGCCCGCCTGCACCTTCTCTCCGAAGGACATGCCCTGCCTCCCCCGCGGACCACCGTCCCTTCGGCCCTCAGCCACGACGTCCACGCTCCGCGGGCCCGGGACACCAGATGGCCCGACCGCCCGGGGCCTCAGGCCCCGTTGGCACCGGGCTGCGCGCTCCGCGGCCCCGCAACAGCCAAGGCCACAGCGACGCGGGGGCGGCCGGCACCCATGCCGAAAAGGGCCGCGCGCAACACAGCAAGAGACACAAGAGAGACTCGCTCCGCGCCTGGGCGTGGGCGCCGCGCACGCAACACAGGCACACGGTCCCGCGGCGGTTCGGCTGATGGGCAGGAATGGGGGCAGAACGGCATCCCTGACACCGTGGCTGCAGGGCCCGCGGCTGCCAGGGCTCCTAAGGCAGCTCCAGGGCCTGCGCCCCTCCGGCGGGGTGGCTGCCTCGCCCCCACAGGCCTTGTGGCCCAGCTCCGAGTGCCCGTGTCCCTCCGTCTGTGTGTGTGTGTGTGTGTGTCTGTCTGTCTGTCGTGGGCACCTGTGTCTGTGTCCCTGCCTGTCCGAGGATGGGGTCCGGCGGCGCGGGCGGCCCCGGCTTGGCTTTGAGCCAGGCCGGCTGAAGAACAGGAGAGGCCAGGGGTCGTCCGGAGCCGGCCGGCGCCGGCCCGCGGCACCCCCCCAGCCAGTGAGCGGTCCGAGGTGGGGCGGCGTGCCATCCGGGGAGCCGAGCGGCGGCGACGCGCCCGCCAGGCCGGGGACGGGAGCGCGCCCGGGCTCCGGCGACAGCCTCCGCTCCGGGGTGCGGGAGGCGTCTTGGCCCCCACCCCCCCCGCCCGGCCCGGGGCAGGCGCCCTCCGCCACCCCGGGCGCGGCGCGGGAGGCGGTCAGTCAATCAATCAGTCGGGCCGGCAGGCGAGCATGCAGGCGGGCTGGCGCGATCGGGCGGGCGGAGGGCTGAGGAGCGGCGGGCGCCTGGCCCGGAGAGGCGCAGAGCAGGCTCTTGGGGCGCCCAGCGGCAGCCGCGGACGTCTACGGCCATACCACCCTGAACGCGCCCGATCTCGTCTGATCTCGGAAGCTAAGCAGGGTCGGGCCTGGTTAGTACTTGGATGGGAGACCGCCTGGGAATACCGGGTGCTGTAGGCTTTTTTTCCTCGGCCTTTTGCCTGCCTTCCTGTCTGTCCCTTGGCCGCCAACGCCCCCTCGACCAACGCGGCGGCGGCGGCGGCGGCGGCGGCGGCGCGCCCCCTCCGGGCGACCCGTGGCATGGCCCCCGCCCCGCCGGAAGCACCGCAGGGCGCCGCGGAGCACCGAGGGCGCCGGCTGCACGGGCAGGAGGCCACACACATGCACCACCTCCTCTTCCTCTCAAGCCCTTCACCCTCGCAGCCCGCCCTTCAAGCACACCCACCCACGTCCTAGCCGGCCGCGCGTCCCAGGGCGCCGCGGGGGCCCGAAGGCGGCCGACGGAGGGGACGGGGCGACAGCAGGAACCTCGGGGCCGGGGCGGGGAGGGGGCGGTCGCTGGGGGGAGCCGGGCGGGGGCTGGATCCCGTCTCCGCAGGCCTGCGAGCCCCTCCGGGGGGCCGGGGCGGGGCTTTGGGGGCCGGGGCCGGGGCGGGGCTTTGGGGGCCGGGGCCGGGGCCGGGGCCGGGCCCGCCTGCGGGCCCTCCTCGCCCCGCCCCAATCTCCGCCCCCAGGCCCGCCCCCAGCCCCTAGCAATTCCCTGGCACCGCCCCCAGCCTCCAAGCCACCCAGCCACCCGCAACCCCCCCCACCTTCGGCCCGGGCCCGCCTGCACCTTCTCTCCGAAGGACATGCCCTGCCTCCCCCGCGGACCACCGTCCCTTCGGCCCTCAGCCACGACGTCCACGCTCCGCGGGCCCGGGACACCAGATGGCCCGACCGCCCGGGGCCTCAGGCCCCGTTGGCACCGGGCTGCGCGCTCCGCGGCCCCGCAACAGCCAAGGCCACAGCGACGCGGGGGCGGCCGGCACCCATGCCGAAAAGGGCCGCGCGCAACACAGCAAGAGACACAAGAGAGACTCGCTCCGCGCCTGGGCGTGGGCGCCGCGCACGCAACACAGGCACACGGTCCCGCGGCGGTTCGGCTGATGGGCAGGAATGGGGGCAGAACGGCATCCCTGACACCGTGGCTGCAGGGCCCGCGGCTGCCAGGGCTCCTAAGGCAGCTCCAGGGCCTGCGCCCCTCCGGCGGGGTGGCTGCCTCGCCCCCACAGGCCTTGTGGCCCAGCTCCGAGTGCCCGTGTCCCTCCGTCTGTGTGTGTGTGTGTGTGTGTCTGTCTGTCTGTCGTGGGCACCTGTGTCTGTGTCCCTGCCTGTCCGAGGATGGGGTCCGGCGGCGCGGGCGGCCCCGGCTTGGCTTTGAGCCAGGCCGGCTGAAGAACAGGAG